>NC_069505.1:268230020-268530020 GCF_027579735.1 Bombina bombina | reverse complement strand
GTGCTTAAACCCTGAATTATAAACAACACATACATCAAAATGGATTTGGAATTAAATCCTATAATATAAAAGGCAAAGTGTGTTTGTCCGAAGCTGTCATGCGCAGTAGAGACAGCACGAGGACAAACACACCTGGCCTTAGAGTCTACCTGATCTGCTCTGGCATTGTGACGGTGGGCGGAAGTGGGCGTGGCTGGACGTGAGCGGGCGTGGGTAAGAGAGAGCAAAAGAGAGGGGAAAGAGCAAAAAAGAGGGGGGAGAGAGCAAAATATAGGGGAAAGAGCAAAAGAGAGGTGAAAGAGCAAAATAGAGGGAAGAGAGAGGGGGAGAGCGAGAGCAAAAGAGAGGGGGAGAGAGAAAATAAGAGGGGGGAAGAGAGAGAGTAAAAGAGAGGGGAAGAGAGAGAGCAAAAGAAGAGAGGGGGGAGAGAGAGCAATAGAGAGGGGGAGAGAGAGCAAAAGAGAGGGGGGAGAGGGGAGAGAGAGGGGGGAGAGAGAGCAAAAGAGAGGGATGGAAAGAGAGACAGCAAAAGAGAGGGGGAGAGAGAGAGAGCACAAAAGAGAGGGGGAGAGCGCAAAAGAGAGGGGGAGAGAGCACAAAAGAGAGGGGGAGAGAGCGCAGAAGACAGGGGGAGAGAGAGTGCAAAAGAGGGGCAGACAGTGCAAAAGAGAGAGGGTAGAGAGAGCGCAAAAGTGAGGGGGAGAGCGCGCAAAAGAGAGGGGGGAGAGAGCAAAAGAGAGGGGGAGAGAGCAAAAGAGAGGGGGGAGAGAGCAAAAGAGAGGGGGTAGAAAGAGCAAAAGAGAGGAGCGAGAGAGCGCAAAAGAGAGGTGGAGCGAGAGAGCACAAAAGAGAGGGGGAGAGAGCAAAAGAGAGGGGGGAGAGAGAGTGCAAAAGAGAGGGGAAGAGAGAGCCAAAAGGGAGGGGGAGAGAGAGAGCGCAAAAGAGAGGGGAGAGAGAGAGCTCAAAAGAGAGGAGAGAGAGAGAGCGCAAAAGAGAGGGGGAGGGAGCAAAATAGATGGGAAAGAGCAAAAGAGAGGGCAGAGAGAGCAAAAAAGGGGGGGGGGGAGAGAGAGCAAAAGAGAGGGGGGAGAGAGAGCAAAAGAGAGGTGGAGCGAGAAAGCGCAAAAGAGAGGGGGAGAGCAAAATAGAGGGGGAGGGAGAGAGAGCAAGGGGTGGGACCGATGTACTGCAAAAAATGGCCCGTGTGACCGGGCTTTAGGACTAGTAGTATATAATACATATTGTGTATTTGTTTGCATAACGCCATCTATAACTCTTAAAGAGATATAAAACCCCAACTTTTTTTCCCCATGATTCAGATAGAGCATGCAATTTTAAAGCAACTTTGTAATTTACTTCTCTTATCAAATTTTCTTTGATCTCTTGGTATCTTTTGTTCAAAAGCAGGGACATAATATTTGAAGTGTGCACGTGTCTGGAGCACTATATGACAGCAGTTTTGCAAGAATGATATCCATTTGCAAGAGCACTACTTTAATAATAGATGTAAATTTGACATTTTTAATAATGCTATGCTCTGTCTAAATTACAAAATAAATGTTTTGGGTGTCATATCCCTTTAAGTGCAAGACTAATATTCATTTTTTCTGAATGTAATGTTGATAGAAGGTCTTGGTAATGGACACAGTTTTGTGTAATAAGGGCTTCAATTGCTATTGACTATCACTAATATATATTTGTTGTTAAAATACATTTATTGCAAATAAAAATAACAAAAGATAATGAGGGTTTGACAAAAGTGCAAATACAATATTTCCCTAATGGCCCCTCACTGGTAAGCGCACACCTAAAACAAACAAAACATTCAATACCATTTAAAAATAATAATAATAATAGAAAAAACGCTAAAAAAACAATAGTGGTGTATAATTAACACTAGATATGTGCACAGCTGAAAAATTTGTTTCGGTTAGTTTCGGACTGATTCAGATTTTTTCTAATTTCGTTTTGGATCGATTTAAATGTATTTGTTTCAGATTCATTCGGATTCGGATGTATTTGGATGTATTTCGGATTCAATTCGTAAATTCGGAAGTTCGGTATGTGTTATGTTGATTCAGATGGTTCCAAGTTACACAAATTATTATTTCACTGTTCAATCTCACTAAATCTGACTAAATTAAAATTTTATACTGAATTGTGATTAGTCCATGGCCATTCAAATGTAACAAAGAAATCCGAACTAATTCGGATTTATTTGTTACAAATACACTCGGATTAGTTTAGTTTCGTTGCTAGGGTAATTCGGAAATTCGAATCGATTCGAATCTCTGAATTAGGCAAATTCGACCGAATTTCGATTTGGAACAAAATGAAATGCAAATGTATAATTAACACCTAGTTATTGTAAAGTCTCATAAATCCGATGATTCAGTAGTATGCAGAGTTCGAATTAATGGCACTTGTCCTGGAGTCCGGCTGCTCTCGCTGGCCTGACAGCCAAATCAGGTGAACAAAGTGTCTGGAAAAAAATGAAGAAGGAAAGCGCACAAAAGACTCTAAGTGCAGTATTTTAATAAAGTTAAACAAACACAAATGCAAGCCCGATCCCCAATCTAGGAACTACTCACAGGAAACAACCTCAAACACATGAGGTATGTGTAGGCACAATAGCTAGCGGGATACACCTGAATTCAGCAAATCCCAAGATGAATGTCTTGATAAAGGCCTTACTATAGGCTGAAACGCGTTGACCAATCCTCCGTACTATTTCGACATACTAGCCCGAGTTTATACAGTGAGCACACTTCCTTTATAAGCTCTGGTATTTTTGCAGTTTTTGGTGCACCTGTCTTACTTTTTTTTCTAGGTATCTGTGTTTCAGTTCATCTGATCCTTCACAATGGACCAGTCCCCGCACTCTTTTCTCTTGGGAAAATACTTAAAAAAACATTGGAACCTTTTATACTTTTTGGACAATATTACACTGGACAATATCCAATTCTTTCATTTTTTTACTTTTTACTTTCACTCATTTTGTATTTATTTATTCAATTTTTTTTTGCTGCAGCTATTCGCTATGTTTTTTTTTTTTTAAATTCTTTTTATTAAGAGCAACATAGGTGAAGAGCAGTACTTACATCTATTAGATACAGATCAAGCCCAAACGCAGTTGGGAACAATGTCATTAAGCATTACTCATCAAAGCAGCAATTTAGATGTCTTTAGTATACATGAAATATCAGTAGTGTTCACCAATAGTTAACTCTTGCCTTTTGAGTTTATAAACCCACCCAGAACCCCCCTACCCAACTCTCCCAACTTGAAATAACAAAACCCCATTCCCTCCCACATCCTTCAAACTAGGACTTAAAGTCCTTCCACGTTAATCTGCTACGCCTCTGATTAATGCCCAGTGTGAAGAAAAAAGAAAAAAAAAAAAAAAAAGAAAAAAGGGGGGTCTCCCCTCTCTCTCTGTCAGGAGCTCCTCTCTGACCAAAGCTCTCTCTCCTCTTTCTCAGTCTTTCCATTTCCTTTAGGAGTCTTTTAAAGGGAACACATGTGTCCACTCACCCCTCAGGGAGCTTTCCAGGAATACCTCAGTGTGGCGAAAAGGCAATAATATCTGCCTCTGAATTTGCAATTCAAAGGTTAGTATTAATCTGCGCCATTTCTTTAGGAACAGGTTAAGTCTGTTGCCAACATCCACTCTGGTGTCTACTTGCTCTATTCGCTATGTTTTTATATATATCTTGGCCAATGATATTAGCTATGTTTCCTGCATAATGTTTTTTATAATGAATGCTCACTGCCATTGTTGTTTTTAAACCTTTCATATTGCTGTTTATAAGTTGTTTTTAAATAGATTAACCGGATTATCTATTTATAAAGTACAAACTGGTATCTTGCGAGAATCCACTGTTTATTAAAGGGACACTCAAGTCAAAATTAAACTTCATGATTCAGATAGAGCAGCAATTTTAAACAACTTTCCAATTTACTTCCATTGACAAAATGTGCACAGTCTTTTTATATTTACACTTTTTGAGTCACCAACTCCAACTGAGCATGTGCAAGAATTCACAGCATATACGTATATGCATTTGTGATTGGCTGATGGCTGTCACATGGTACAGGGGGAGTGGAAATAGACATAACTTTGCAATTTATTTAACAAAAATCTACCACTCATCTGAAGTTCAGACTAAGTGCTATTGCATTGACTTATTATCATGCATTTGTTAATTATGCAAATCTACAATGTTGACTGGTCCTTTAAACTACACACTCACATTTTAAACAGTTTTGTATTTGATATTAGATACTGTACTTGTAATAGTATTTTTGTAGCACTTTATCACTTTGGAGCTTTTTACAACATTTTGTAGCAATATTCTGTAGCCTCTTGTAGCTATTTGTAGCACTGTATAGCACATATTTACTTTCTCTAGCAGCCACTACTCATTTTGGCAGCTATCACTCATATCCTGTGCACTGCAGTGTTTCTCTTTTAAACTTCTAGAGGTATTATAAAAGATACCTCACACGTATTTTTCACCACGCACTTTAGCCCCCTTAAGGGTGTCGCTTCTTTCATTTACACATTATGAATGTCCTTAGAGCAAGGGGAATGTCCGTATGGTTGCAAAACCTCTGATGAAGCCGAGTTACGTCCGTGAAACGCGTCAGTCTCGTCCCCTTCATGTCATTACATCATTGCGCATAGGTGGTTTACACTGAGTGGTAGATTAAAGCGTCCTGTGAACACGGACGAACAGAACTGTGTTGGGAAAATCCAGCAGCATTTTAATAAATATTCTTTTATTGAGGATTATTAGAAATATAACAAATACAAAAAAGCAAAGTCTTGTTACAGAGGATACTATGAGACTGAATAAGTGATCCAATACAGAAACAGTAGTAATAAAACAATAAATCTCATCAGACAAAATTTAGTTGTAACAGCTATACCTGAATAAGACACTGCATTAAATTTTTAAATTAAATCCTTGATTTATAATATTTACATGACATGATGAACGTAGCTATTATTAAGGACCGACTGGTCCACCTGAACTCTAATGTAAGCCTTGTAGCTACAAGGGGGACACAAATTATTTATTATATATTGAGCATCTAGGACTTCTGGATACCAGCTAGAAGGGGGAGATGAAGAGAGCCGAGAAAAAAAATAAAAATAAATAAATAAATATATAAGACCAAGGAAAGGGGAGAGGAATGTGTGAAAGCGAGCCTTAACTTGGAGCTGGGTATGTATGTGGTCTGTGAGAGTCTAAACCCAATAAAGATCATTCCAGTTACTCCAAATCTCATGGTATAAATCAGTTTTATTTAGGGATCGGAAGGCATAATCTTCCATATTTTTTCTGTAGTCTACAATAGCTCTCACTTTACTTAATGTCGGGGGAGAAGACTGTTTCCAGTCTCTAGCTATAGCTAGTTTTGTAGCCATTAGTATGTATGAAGTTAAGATTTTTTCTGCCTCTGCTAAATTTGAGTATCCATGATGCAGGAGACCCATAGCGGATCAAAGCGTACAGAAATCTTCAAAGCGCTCAAAACACGAAAAACACCTCTCCACAAACATCTAATTTTCGGGCACTCCCACCAGATGTGTAAATGTGTCCCTAGGTTACCACAATCTCTTCAACACAGGGGAGAGGAAGTTCGATAGTATTTGTGTAAAGTGACTGGAACCAGGTGCCACTGAGTAGTTACTTTATAGTATAATTCCCACAAAGTCGCACAATGTAGTTATTTTTTGGATCAGAGTAGTTCCCCTAGCCATATATCTATCTCTATATCTATATCCAGGTCCCTTTCCCAAGCTCTATATTGGCTGTGCTTGGTAGGTTCTAGCGGGGATATCAGAAAGCTATAGTGAAACGAGAGGGTGCCTTTAAGGGATCTACCCGCATTCCACCTCTGTTCCCACTTAGTAAATGTCTGGCCAGATTGTCCTGCTAAACCCCAAGATTTAAGGATACTGGCTAATCTGATAAAGTCAAAGTGGAGTGAGTTAGGTAGAGTAAACTTCTGTCTTGCCTCATCGAAAGTTATTAATGTGCCATTTCTATATAGAGCTGAGATTGGAAGATTAGCAGTCTCTGACCAAGTACCTATATGAGTTTGAGATAACGAAATTAAGACACTACGGATTCTGTATGTGGGAGAGGGATGTGGGGAAATCGTTAGCGTATGCTTTTTGAGATCCCAGTGTTTCAGAGAGTCCAAGACAAGGGGGTGAACTATTTTTAAGGTCTTTCGCATATGTATAGGGATCCAGGGTAAGTCTGAAAGCAAAAAAATGGAAAACAGCACACCAATTTACCTCTTCCAGTGGGGCACGGAGTAACAGACTTGCCAAGTCTCACCAAAGTCCATAAATTTCAAAAAACTCCAGCCACCGATTTCTTTAAAAGACCTTTATTCTTTTGTCATGGGTCCCATTGATATACAACGTTTCAAGCCAGCATTAGGCTCTTAGTCATGTACACTTTAACTATACAGGTTTCTGCTACTTATACCTACACCTGTTAGTCACTCACCTGGTGTTAATTAACCCATTCCATAAGGAACACAACTATTGCTATTGCAACAGTGACATCTTGTGGATGAAAGATATAGTACACCACATGTTTTTATTCTGAATTTTTCAGTGTTCCTTCATGGAATGGATGAACACCATCACACATTCTTAAAATCACATAAAACCTATATACAATTTAAAAGAGGAGTATAAAATCCCAATATCTATAGAGCCACAGTAGTAGGAATCAATGTACATAATACATTCTCATTATCATAAATTTCAAACAAAAAAATAAACATACAGAAAAATTTAAAGAGATATACCTTCCCAAAAACACCTGTTTTTTTTTAAAAAAAAAAATATATTTTATTTTTCAAATCCTATTTGCCAATATTTGACCAGTTCTTATTATCCTTAGATATTTGCCAGTATTTGACCAGTTATTATTATCCATAGATATTAATGTCTATACCCATAATATTTTTATGTATTAGTTGACTTATCCATACGCTACATAATTAATTAGAGGTCAACAAAACAGACTCCAATCAAAGTCTTTATTTAGACCCCTAGGGGTCAGGCAATCTAGTTTATGGATCCAGAACATCTCCCTCATTTTGAGGAGATGTTCCCTGTCACCACCCCTTCTTGGTTTCATTACCTGATCTATGATAAGGAATCTAAGTTGACTAATATTATGACCTGCAGAGAGGAAGTGAGAGGACACAGGAGCCTCCATATTTTTACATCTTATGTTTGATTTATGTTCTGTTATCCTCTCCCTTACCTCTCTGCAGGTCTCGCCTATATAGATTAGTCCACATGGACACTTGATCATATAAATAGCAAAGGTGGTTCTGCATGTGAAATATTTATTTATTGTGAATTTCCGTCCGCTAGTTGGATGATAAAAGTTTTTTCCTTTTATCATGGAACTGCAATGGCTGCAGTTCAAGCACGGATAACAGCCATTATTTTTACTACCAATTGTTAATTGGATATTCCTTTTAGCAGAACCTATGTCAGTGTGTACAATCAAATCCTTAATACTTTTATTTTTCTTATATGCTACCATGGGCACCTGTTTAAATTCTTCTACTTGTGGATTACATTCCCTTATTATATGCCAGTGTCTTTTTAAGACACTGGTTATTTTTTGACTGAACCTGTTATGTTGGGTGACAAATATTATGTTGTTCTCTCCTTTCTTGCCTAGCTTTCCTTGTCTCTGATTTTGTTTAGAGCCAGCTTCTACATTAGCCAATTGTTCCATTATCAAATTTCTAGGGTATTTTCTGGCAATAAATTTATTCGCCATATCCCCTAATCTTTGTTTACATTTATTGCTATCTGATACAATTCTCTTAACCCTAGTGAACTGGCTCTTAGGTATTGCTTTAAACACACTTTCTGGATGGCAGCTGCCATATTGTAGCAAATTATTTTTATCAGTTTTTTTTATATATAGATCAGTTTCTAAAAAACCTTTGTCTTTATATACATAAGTGTCCAAGTATTCTATACCTACTTCACTCATATTCATACTAAATTTCAATCCTTGCACTGAGCAATTCAAATCTTCTATGAATGTTAATAGGCTCCCAACGTCGCCCCCCCACACGCCAAACACATCGTCAATAAATCTCCACCAGGAGACCCCATGAGTTTGAAAAAGTGAGTTAGAGTACACAAAGTGTTCCTCAAAGCTCCAAATGAGGGAGATGTTCTGGATCTATAAACTAGATTGCCTGACCCCTAGGGGTCTAAATAAAGACTTTGATTGGAGTCTGTTTTGTTGACCTCTAATTAATTATGTAGCGTATGGATAAGTCAACTAATACATAAAAATATTATGGGTATAGACATTAATATCTATGGATAATAATAACTGGTCAAATACTGGCAAATATCTAAGGATAATAAGAACTGGTCAAATATTGGCAAATAGGATTTGAAAAATAAAATATATTTTTTTTTTAAAAAACAGGTGTTTTTGGGAAGGTATATCTCTTTAAATTTTTCTGTATGTTTATTTTTTTGTTTGAAATTTATGATAATGGGAATGTATTATGTACATTGATTCCTACTACTGTGGCTCTATAGATATTGGGATTTTATACTCCTCTTTTAAATTGTATATAGGTTTTATGTGATTTTAAGAATGTGTGATGGTGTTCATCCATTCCATGAAGGAACACTGAAAAATTCAGAATAAAAACATGTGGTGTACTATATCTTTCATCCACAAGATGTCACTGTTGCAATAGCAATAGTTGTGTTCCTTATGGAATGGGTTAATTAACACCAGGTGAGTGACTAACAGGTGTAGGTATAAGTAGCAGAAACCTGTATAGTTAAAGTGTACATGACTAAGAGCCTAATGCTGGCTTGAAACGTTGTATATCAATGGGACCCATGACAAAAGAATAAAGGTCTTTTAAAGAAATCGGTGGCTGGAGTTTTTTGAAATTTATAAGTCTGAAAGCAACAGACCTTTAGGTAGGAATGATTGTTCTATTTCTTGCCATCTATATATAGTTTCACTAAAACTCCATCCTGTAAGATGGGATAACTGAGCAGCATCATGATATAATAGGATACTCGGAAATGCCAACCCCCCCTATGTATAGGCTGTTGGATGACAGAGGTGGCTACACTTGATCTCCTTCCAGACCAAATGTACGTGGTAATGAGACTTTGAAACTTGTTAAGTATTGGTCTAGGGACAGACAAGGGCATGCATCAAAAAAGATACGTGAGCTTCGGGAGGAGAGACATCTTAATTGCCGCTATTCTGCCCGTCCAGGAGAACTCCCTAAACTCCCAGCTTTCTAAGAGTTTTCTGAATTCGGGCAAATGATCAGAAAAGTTTTTGGAGATAACTATGTCGAGGTTTGGGCTTAAATGGATGCCCAAATGTTTAATAGAAATGGATGACTACTGGAAAGGGTATAATTTTTGTAGGTACTCTAAATCTGAAAATGGAATATTTATGTGTAAAACTTCCGTTTTTGTGTAATTTAGCTTGTAAGAACTGCATTGTGCGAACTGTTCAATATTCTTAAAGACCGCTGACATAGAACTTATGGGCGTAGTGAGCAAAAGTGTGATATAATCTGCGAATAAGGCTATTTTGTGTTGGGAGCCACTAAACTCCATACCTGAAATATCCGCGTTTACTCTGATCAACTGAGTGAGGGGTTCTATGGACAATGCAAACAATAGGGGGGAAAGGGGGCAGCCCTGCCTAGTGCCATTCAGTATATCAAAAGAGGTTGACTTGAATCCAAGCCCATTGACCTTAGCAGAAGGATTTGAATATAGGGCCTGAGTAGCTCTAATAAATTGATGAGGAATGTTAAATACCTTTAAAACCTCCCATATGTAATCCCATCTGACCCTGTCAAATGCCTTCTCCGCATCAAGTGACAGAACCAGGAAGGGCACTTTCCTTCTCTCGGCTTCATATAAAATAGAGGTGAGCCTACGTGTGTTGTCGGGTCCCTCTCTACCCGGGATGAACCCGACTTGGTCGGCATGAATAATCTTATTTAGGACTACTGAAAGTCGATTGGCTATGATTTTAGAATATAATTTGATTTCCGTATTAATTAGCGAAATAGGCCTATAATTTTGACACAATTGAGGGTCTTTACCTGGTTTCAAGATGGTTATTATTTCTGCTTCAAGAAATTCCCTAAGACATGTACCAGTGGACATGAATGCATTAAAAGTTTTAAGGAGTATGGGCTATAAGCTTTCACCAAAAGTTTTGTAAAACTGTCCCGTGTAGCCATCTGGACCTGGGGCTTTATCTCTTTTTAATTGCGAGATAGCATTTTTTAACTCTTCTATGGTGATGGGGGTACTAAGTGGGTTCAGTGACTCCTCCTCTAAGACAGGA
The DNA here is from genome assembly GCF_027579735.1 of Bombina bombina. Classification (NCBI taxonomy): domain Eukaryota; kingdom Metazoa; phylum Chordata; class Amphibia; order Anura; family Bombinatoridae; genus Bombina; species Bombina bombina. Next base: position 268,519,602 of record NC_069505.1, on the reverse strand, counting down.
AGGTTCAGCCCGCTCAAAAACTTCTGTATCTCTTCAACAGAGGGAGTACTAGTGGGAGTCCCTTTATTTAGACTATAGAGGCTGGCATAATATGATCTAATCAAGTCTCCTATATCTTTAGGGGAAATGGCTATTTTACCATTATGAAGAATAGAGGGGATGATACGTTGGGCCTGTCGAAGTCTGAGCTTAGTCGCTAAGAGAGTATTAGCTTTATTACTAAGATAGTAGAATTTTTGTTTAAATTTACTAAGAGTCTTTTGAACTTTCGCTAGCTCCAGTTTATTAAGTTCTGCTTTTATTGCCTCCAATTTTTTCGCTCCCTGGAGTGTTGGGTTCAGTTTTAATAGGTTAGACTGGGTTCTGTAAGAGCAGGTTAATTCAGCTAATGATCTACTTGTATAAGAGCTGACTTTTTAATTAATGAGCCTCTAATATAAGCTTTCAGCGAAGCCCACACATATTGGACTTCTGTCTGGCCATCATCATTGAGCTGTAAAAACTAAAAAGTAATTCTTTTTTGGCTTCTTGGAGGGTGTTAGGATTTGAAACTAACCATTCAGCATATTTCCATTTGCTGTTTGGGCGAGGCTGGGGGATGAGAAGGTAACCACTACGGGGTCATGATCAGACCAAGGGATCACCTCTATCCTCGAGTTATGGATCTCGTTCAGTGTCAAAGCTTCCACAAATACGTAGTTGATTCTAGAAAACATTTTGTGTGCGTTTGAATAAAGCGTATAATCTTTATCGATAGTATGCATAGCCCGCCATACGTAATATAGTCCATACTGAAGCATTAGCGATCTAAAGGCGGAAGCTAAAGAGCTGACTGAGCGATCGAACAGAGCGATTTAAGGCCTTTCTATCAACTAGAAGATCCCATAATAGATTCAAGTCTCCCCCTAATATCAGGGTACCCTGTTTAATACTGAAAATGAGATTAAGTGCACTCTTTAAAAAGGGAATCTGCCGAGTGTTTGGGGCATACAAGTTGGCGAGTGGTAATAGATCACTAAGTTTGCTTGTGATCAATAAGAGACTAAGAGAATTCCAAAACAGAGGACAGTGGTTCCTGTGGAGAGAGATTTCGTCTCTTAGGCGCTGGAGGTGAGTGTCTTGGTTTGGGGTCCCATTCCGGGGCCACCGCTTGAAGAAACTGAGGCTGCACTTGAAGAGAAGAACCCTAGTCAGGGCCTTCTTGGCAAACAGAAGGGGGGTCCAGATGAAGGGAGGAGGGAAGTGGAGTATCCTGTAAGAGGTTTAACTTGCTCAGAACCTCCATTCCTTGTTTAATGTTTATCAAAGTGTAAGAGGACCCATTGTGTTGAAAAAACAGCTTGACAGGGAAACCCCACCTGTATCTGATAGAGTTTCTGCAAAGGCATTGTGTGGCTGGATAGAAAGACCTCCTTTTGGATAAGGTATGTGACAATAGGTCGGGAAAGAACTGTACCTCCTTATATAACTCTGGTAGATTTTTATTGATGTATGCTGCCTTCAGGATTTTTTCTTTAAAAGTAAAGTAGTGGAGTCGCACTATGACATCTCTTGGTTGTGATTGGTTGGAATTTCTGACTCTGAGTGCTCTATGGGCTCTGTCAATCTTCGAGTCCGGATCTTGTAGGGTGTCAAGCAGCACTACAAACAGCTCAGTGAGATATGAAGGCAGCTCATTTGCTGTGACGCTGTCGGGGATGCTCTGAATACGAATGTTATTGCGTCTCGACCTATCCTCTAGGTCTGCTAATTTCCCCTCTAGGTCTGAAATCATCTCAGCCAGTGACTGAGTGTAAGAAAGGAGGTTAGAGTGGTCGGTCGCAAGATCCTCATGCTTTTGCTCAAGGATGTCTGATCTCTCTCCTAAAGAAGCAATGTCTCTCTTAAGCTCTGCTACAGAAGATTTAAGTTCTGCTTCAGAGAGGAATGATGAGAGTCCATTTTGACTGAGAGAGAAGTAATGAGCACTTTAAGAGAGGTATTCTCCACATTGTCTGAAGAGCGTTTACATATGCTATGTACTTCGACATCCTCTTCATGTCTGGACGGGGAGCCTCTTGAGTCTTCATCAGACAGATCCCTCTCAGAAATTAATTTACTGTGAAAATGATCTGCTACTGTCCTTTTTGGGGCATCTGCTTGTCTGTTTTATTTCCTGTTGGAATGGGACATAGCCGCAGGTTTCTTGTCAGGCCACTAAGTAATAAGATAGTTAGAATGTAAATGAGCTTCTATATTATGTTTGAATTGGGGTGTTTCCCCACTCCTATGTGAGCGTTTTACACCCACATCAGGGAATTAAGGTTTGGGCTGGGAAGTGGGTACTGTTTCTCATATGGTGTAACGTTAATGCACAGACCTATCCAGATAGGTGTATGAGTGTACGTTCCTGATAGTGGATCCGTCTCCACTAGATTGAAGGACACTAAGGGGAAAGACCACAAAATGCACTTAACTTAAGGCAGTCCTGGAGGCCTAAAGTCGTGTTATAGTGAACACTTTCAAAGACACTTGATAATTAACAACCTTGTTGCACACTTCAGGATCCTTCCCAGTGATATGGGCTGCCTGGAGAGGTTAATAGCAATTGGGGAAAATTAGTTCTCCCAGGGGTTTCAGTGCAAGAGGAGTTCTATGTATGCCGCTGATGTAAGGAATCAACAGTGGAGGGAGATCCCTCAGCAAGTGTAATATAGGGCCCAAGAGATTAAGCACTTTAAACTAGTATTTCAGGAGAAGCAGGTCAAATAATTATTAAAATACCTGCAACCAGATATCTGGGGGGATTGGTAAAAAAAACAAAGTCTGTTAGTAACTTAGGAATCTCACAAGTTCTTATTTCAAAGATATTTGACCTTTCCCCACTGTGGGAGGTATCCGGATTAGGAGGGGTTAATATGAAGTGGGTTTTATTATTTCTTTACCCCTTCTCTTATTTATTTTAATACCGTGCCTTTTATACCCAAGTGACTTAGGAGTTTATCTAAAGTCTTCTAATTCCAATTTCCCCTCTACTAGCACCTCGGTACGCATGTGTGGAGTGGGGCCTAGTAACTGCAGAAAGGCCCAGGTATATTTATTTGAATTGGTGCACGGTATGAGCTCCAAGCGTCAGGGGCCAAAATGAGGGAGAGCTCCCAGACCAATGCTCAAGCAACTGGGTGACCAGAGGAGGAACCGCTATAGTAGTGCTAGTTCCTGCCATGAGAAATAGAGCAGTCAGTTGCTAGCATACAGCTGCCAGCCTACATCTGCTGTACGGTATAGAAGTGGCATGGGGGCAGTCAAATAGTGTGGTTAGTCTCTGGTAGTATGTAAGTCCAGGATCGTTAAGGGGATCTTACCCGCTACTTAGACACAACGATGCAGGGCAGACCAGTACTCCACCGCCAAAGGACCCAGGTGAAGTCGGGAGGCCAAGCCGTAAAATGGCGGAGGTTCACTCCTAAAATGCAGTGGTGCACCTAAGCTCCAAGATCTCTTCTCAGACCTTCTGCAGTCCCCGGCAGGGACCGGGCTGTGATTCCAGCTGAGTGATCCGCCAGAGAGTAGATCCGGTAGAGTTGTATGCCCATAAAAGACCGGTTCGGCCTCTTCTCGCTGGTAAGAGTCTGGTAGTAATCTGCTGTACCAGAGCGGAGCCCCGACCCTCCAGACAGCAGTGGCGGAAAAACAGGGTGATCTCTGGACTGGCTAGGGTCAGTGAGGCTAAGAATTTGTGCCTAATTTGTAACTGCGCCTATCACTCGATACCACTGGGTAGTTTCATAGGAGCTGATTATTACAGATTCATAACGAAGACTCTTCTCTCCTTTAATTTTTCTCTTCTCAATCTCTCATAGGGACCTACTGCAATAAAATAGTATTTTATGCTTTTAGGGGATAGTCTATTTACTAAGGGAACTGTGTACTTAAGAGTTATTTAGGGGAATAAGAGAGAGCTCTCTCCAAACATGTCTCTCCAGCTTGACAGCTAGCTCCGCCCCTTCCATACCTCATATGTTTGAGGTTATCTCCTGTGAGTAGTTCCTAGATTGAGGATCGGGCTTGCATTTGTGTTTGTTTAACTTTATTAAAATACTGCACTTAGAGTATTTTGTGCGCTTTCCTTCACTTTTTTCCATATACTTTCTATACTTTCTTATACAGCTATTTGTCCATATTTTGATACAATATCATAATCCGCATTTATCAAACTACTGATCAAGTTACAAGGCAATATGCAAGGTCTGATCATACTGATACAGATTATGGAATATGTATATGGAACATGACAACAGTTAGAACAGTACACACATTAATGAATGAGAAGGACTATTTTTTAGCTTTCCTATACAGTACAAACATATTTTGTTACTGGAAGTTTTATAAATAAATAACATTCAACTGATCAAAGAACAATAGATAAAATATTTATGCTGGAGACACTTTTCCTCGTTTGGAAGCACTCGTTACTCCTGTAGTTTCTTCTGTAGACGTAGACTTGTCACCTGCCCATGGGTTTCTCCCACAACATAGATAGGGAATCACACATTCTTTAAACTGCAATATTAAAAGTATAAATGTTCTTAGTTACATATATTGGAAACATTTTTTTTTATTTAACATTGTTTATATATTTATTCTCAAATGCGTTAAGGGGATATTAAATAATATTCTATCATCTATGAAACAGATGCAAGTCAATGTATTTGATTTATTTTGATTGACAAACAAGTTTAATTGTACATATTAGACATAAAACGAAGGTAAAGTCAAAATTAAACCTGACTCAGATAGAGAATGCAGTGTGTTATCTATCTTTTTAATCAATAACAATTTTAGTGTAGACTGTCCCTTTAAGTTAAGTTTTGCTTCTGTGGGTGCTAGGTAAATACTTTTGCAGTGTTTGTTTATTTTTGTGGTTAATCCCTAGTGGAATTTACGCCCAGTCTTTTGTGAGTCTGTGGCCAATGTTAAGAAACATCCAATTTATTCTAGGAGTGCTCTCCAGGACACCAGATGCCCAATCTGAGGGTCTATGTTATCCTACAACAATCTGCATTTAAAGGTCAATGGAATTTATGTTTTCTTTACACTTACCTGCTTGTTCATGAAAATGTAGATAATTGGGTTATAGACTGTACTGGTTTTGGTTAGGTACATGGGTACAGTGGCTATAATTGGGTCAATATACATTCCTGGGTTAGCCACTACCATCATAGCAAAGGTGGCATAAGGCAGCCAGCAGACGAGAAATGCTAAGATCATTACTAAGACCATTCTTGATACTTGAACTTCAGCTTTGCTGGTCGTTCCTCCTTCTGCTATACCTAATTTAGCTACCTGGTGTAAAAACAAAGATAAAACATGAACTTTAGCAAATCTGATAATATATTTTTATATTTAAAACTTAAAATTAATTTGTTGCAATTATGTACTTTTTATCTATCTATCTATCTATCTATCTATCTATCTATCTATCTATCTAGTAAGTATTTCAGAGTTAGTTCACAGTTATCTTTACCTTAGAGAATGCTTAAAGGGCTCACATGAACTAGCAGTCCCCTGTTGTGAAAAGCAAATAAAAAAGCATGTGATAAGAGACTGTCTATAGTGGCTTAGAAACAGTTAATTTGTTCCAATTATATACTTTTTGTCTGTCTGTCTATCTATCTATCTATCTATCTATCATCTATCTATCTATCTATCTATCTATCTATCTATCTATCTATCTATCTATCTATCTATCTATCTATCTTGTAAGAATTTCAGAGCTAGTTCACAGTTATATTTACCTTAGAGAAAGCTTAAAGAAGCATTGTACACTAGATTTTTATTTGCATAATTTTTTTTTGTAGATGATCCATTTATATAGCCTATCTAGTAGTGTTTTTGTAACAATATATTGTTTTTCTTATTTTTAAATAACATTGTACTGATTTTCAGACTCCTAACCAAGCCCCACAGTTTTAGATGTATACTGATGTCTACAGACTTCCGATTGCTTCTGTTTGTATAATAGGTCTTTTTATATGCAGGGGAGGGGGGTGTTCTTCTCTCAGCCCATTTCAGATGCTGTCCCAGCCTAACCTCATCAACAGCGCTAAACTGGGAGCTTCGAAGTAAGTTTTAAAAAGATTTTATACTGGATTTTTAGATCCGTATCTGTGCATATTATTCTAACAAGGACAAACTTCTGGTTCAAGTTAAATACTATATTCATTATTAGCAAAAGCTTTTATTTTTTCTGAAAGAGAGATAAATGTGTATTTAAAGTGAAATTTCCTATCATTCTCAAGGTATATTTTAAATTACTTAAAGGGCCATGATACCCAAATGTGGAAACACTTGCAGCATAGCTGTAAAAAGCTGACTATAAAATATCACCTGAACATCTCTATGTAAAAAAGGAAGATATTTTACCACAAAATGTCCTAAGTATTCAAACCCCATTGTAAAGGACTTTAAGCAGCAAATCAGTTAGTCTGTCCTGGGACCTGCAAGGGAGCGAGCTTCATGCACACTTGTGTTATTTCCCTATTCAGTTTAAGGAAGTTTACTATGAAATCTCATGAGAGTTAAGTGAACTAGAGATGCTTAGGTGATATATTCCTGTCAGCTTTTTACAGTTATACTGCATCAGTTTCCAGTGATTTAGCATATGAGTATTATGTCCCTTTAATGTATAAGATATAAGAAAACTAGGATTTTTACTTAGTATCTGCTATTTTGTCTCTTTTAATGAAAGATACATAAAACCCAAACATTTTCTTTCATGATTCAGATAAAGTGTTATTAAATTTACTTCATTCTCTTGGTATCCTTTGTTGAAAAGCAGATAAGTAGATTCAGGAGTGTGCACGTGTCTAGAGCACTCTATGACAGCAGTTTTGTAAGAATGCTTTTAATAATGTATACATTTGCAAGAACACTAGATGGCAGAAGGGTTTTCTGCCAGTTAGTGCCCCAGACACGTGCATACCATCTACCTAGTATGCTCTCTCTGAATCAAAGAAGCATTTTTGGTGCCCTGTCTCTTTAAGGGACATTCTAATACAAATTTTAAATGCACTAATTCTACACAATTTTTTGCAATACTGACCACAGACAACAATGTGTAACCCTCGCAAAAAGGGTTAAGCACATAGAAAAAGTCCCACTCGGAAGGTCCAACAAGAAGAAAACGTCAGGTAATTGGCAGGGTCAAGCAGCGTCAGCTCCTGATTGGCTGAAGGGCTGTATCCTGCCAGGGAGCTGCAGGATTTACACCCCAACAAGACGACAGATCATTGGTTTGTAATAAATTAACACATTAAACATTTTGAGAAGATATAAGTGAGAAGATATCATGCCAAAGAACTAACCATTAAAATGTGTAGCCCTGAATCCTGCAGGTTTAATAAAGGCCTTAGTACGTCCCTATATGAAGTGTTTGTGCACCCATGTAATATGAATAGCCACATTTGTTTGGAATCCTGTTGAATTGTTGGGATTTATTTTTCCCATGTTAAAGGGACGTGAAACCCAAGCATTTTCTTTCATGACTCAGATAGTTTATACAATTTTAATCAACTTTCCTATTTACTTCTGTAATCTAATTTGCTTTGTTCCCATGGTATCTTATGTTGGAAAGCATACTTAGATATGTTCAAAAGCTGGGGACTTGCTGCTGATTGGTGGATGCACAAATATACCTCTTATCATTGGCTCACGGATTTGTTTTGCTAGCTCCCAGTAGTGTAATACTGCCCCTTTAATAAACTGTACCAAGAGAATGAAGCAAAATTGATAATGTAAGTAAATTGGAAAGTTTAAAATTGTATGAACTATCTAAATCATGAAATATTTTTTTTTGGGGGCTTCATGTCCCTTTAAAGTTGTTGAATTTAAAATAGAAATGTTTCTGGATTATCACTTCTAAAGCTTTGTGAAGCACAGAACCTACTCGTATAAATTTATGCTGCTGGCGGAGGTCACATATTATTAATATTAAAGTGCCATAAAACACGTTGAGATCTGTGCATATCCTAAAATTGCTAATTAAGTAAAAATAGTTTGCAGAAAAAATTGCTGTGTTTTAAAATAATTTTCAAAAAGAAGCAAAATTAGTTACATAGCCATGCTGCCTAGAGTAGTCTGATCCACCCCCCTTATCAGTGTTTAGCATCAGAGGCATTGTATTTCAACTGAGTTCACAGCAGCTTATAGGCTTCTAGGCAGCTCCAGCAGATAATGAATGTGTACTTCTGCATTCTACCAAACAAAGGTGGAGATAGATACAGCCATAGAAGGAATTGTGTGTGGGGAGATAGAGCTGTACAATTCACAAACTTACAAGATAGGGTTAATGGCGAGGCACTGTAGTATAAATTTGCAGATAACGTAATTAAAGTACATATTATTATATTTTGTCTCTATCCCAACTTGTTTTATGTCCCTTTAAATGCTACCTAGCAACTAGCGGTCATTGGACAGCCTGTCTATAATCATGAAGGCCCATCCCTATATTTATAGATTAAGTTTGACTGATGTTTAAGTTACCTGACGCAGTGTCCACATTAGGTAGCCATAGGAAACCAAGATGGTAATAAATGGAATTGCAAAGCAAAAACAAAAATAGCACATTATGTATGACACGTTAACAGGCTCCGTGCTGTACCAGTTGGGTGCACACGATGTTCCAACACCTTCCAGTTCATAGCTTCCCCAGCCAAAGAGAGGAGGTGTGTTCCATATAAGTGACCAGGTCCATGAAACCGCTATGCCAGCTAATGATTGTTTGGCCGAAAATGTAAGCGTTCCCATAGGCTTACACACCACGATGACTCGATCTACGGCTATCAGCGCAATAGTGCACAGTGCTGCGATTCCTGAAAAAGAGCAAGAAATCTGGTTACTTTGTGTGATATAACATAAACTGTCGTGGAACTTTATTATCTTTTATTATGCATTTATTTATTTCGTTAGTTCAACGTGCATCTGCTACTGATTTTGCTCAAGATCAAAGCATATCCCTTTTTTTGTCACAAGTATTCTAATGTACCAGCATGTTTTTATTGTACTCTTGAATAATTTTTTAAAGGCATATGACACCCAAAATTCAGACAGAACATACAATTAACCCTTTAAGGACACAGCTTTCAGTTTGCTCAATTGTTTTATGACGGAAAAATTCCGTCATATGTCCTTAAGAGGTTAAAAAAAAAAAAAAGGTTCCAATTTACTTCTATTATCAAATTTGCTTCGTTCCCATGATATTCTGTGTTGAAGAGATACCTAGGTAGGCATAAAGAGCACTACATGACAGGAAATAGTGCTGCTATATAGTGCACTTGCAAATGAATAACATTCTTGTAAAACCGCTGCCATATAGTGCTTCAGAAATGAGCCGGCTCCTAAGCATATGTCCCTGCTTTTCAACAAAAAACACCAAGAGAATGAAGACAATTTGATAATAGAAGTCAATTAGAAAGTTGTTTAAAATGGTATTCATGAAAGAAAAATTGGGGGTTTCCTATTTCTTTAATGTATGCATTGTACTCATATGAATATCAATGACCCTTGTATACTGCTGCATAACATGTTGGTGCTTTATAAAGAGCAGATAAATAAATAAAAATAATAGTATAAATAAAATTTGAATAATTAAAATGTTTTATTTTCATGAAAATCTAGTTATTTTACTCTGAGAAGGTGGGATATTTAGATGCTGGTTCAGACTGCACTCACAGGATATGTGCATATGCTACTGAAACACAGTAATAACTTTTAAAAGAAGTATTTTTGCTAATGGAAGTACATTACACAAATGCTTCTATTTAAAATTGAATTGCTTTCTGCATATTTTTATTTTTGATCTTTCTATCCCTTTTAGCGCCTCCAGTCATATATAGAAACCCGAAAACTAACATTAAAACTGATAAATAAATATATTTAGTTTACATTTTTTCAAACAAATACATTTACTCTTAGGGGCCGATTTTTCAAGGGTCGAATGGCCCATGATGCCCTGGTTTCCACGCGAGCCTTCAGGCTTGCTGGAAACAGCAGTTAAGAAGTAGCGGTCTTAAGACCGCAGCTCCTTACCTGGTCTGCCGCCTCTGAGGCTGCGGTCATCAATCCGCCCGATCTCATACGATCGTGCTGATTGACACCCCTGCAAGCAGCCAATTGGCCGTGAATTTGCAGGGAGCGGCATTGCACAAGCAGTTCACTAGAACTGCTTGTGCAATGTTAAATGCACGTTAACAGCATTCAGCAATGTTAAAAAGACACTAAACCCAAAAAAATTATTTGACGATTCAGACAGAGAATACAATTTTAAACAACATTCCAATTAACTTCTATTATCTAATTTGCTTCATTCTTTAGATATCCTTTGTTGAAGAAATATGCACATGGGTGAGCCAATCACACGAGGTATCTATGTTCAGCAACCAATAAGCAGCTACTGAGCCTATCTAGATATGTTTTCCAGCAAAGTATATCAAGATAATGAAGCAAATTAGATAATAGAATCAAATTAGAAAGTTGTTTGAAATTGTGTGTTCTTTCTAAATCATGAAAGAAAAAAATTTGGGTTTCATTTCCCTTTAAAGGCATTCAGCGATGTCTGGCAGACATGATACGCTACAGCGTATCATGTCCGCCAGACTTTGATAAAATACTGTATATGTTAAAAGTGATAGCTTATTGATGGTTTATGTACACAATCTCACAATGCTGCATTAATGAGATATCAGTGTGAGAACAATTTTTAGTATAAAAGAATGGGCATTGTGTTTTGTGAAATAAGTAAATGATCATTTACACAGGAGCCAGGAGCAGATAGAGGGGCATATTTATGATTGCGCGAGCAGACATGATACGATATAGCGTATGATGTCCGCTGTACATCGATAAATACAGACAGCATACGGTGTCAGCTTTTATCATTGCACCAGCAGTTCTTGTAAACTGCTGGTGCAATGCCGCCCCCTGCAAATCTGCGGCTAATGCCGCTAGCAGGGGGTTACCCATTCCCCAGGTTTGCATAATCAACACGCTTATATTAAAACACATTGTACCTCTGTGATAGCCTTCTATCTAACCCTCTGCAGACTGCTCCCTTATTTCAGTTGTTTTTAATGGTTCAGAGAATCGCATCACATCTCTACCCTTAGCAATCTTCTTTGTTTCATCCTGTAGTTGACTACCCCTCCTAGTTTTCAGGCACAAACTATTTTTTTCCTTATATTACATATTTTACATTCTTTTTGTTCTGTAGGATTACTTTTCCACCAAAGAATGCTAAAACCCACCTTTCAATGCACTGCAAGCCTAAACCCCTCCTTGTGGAACCTCCAGCCTCTTCCCAACAGTTTTGGAATGCAAGCCTAAACCCCTCCTCGTGGAACCCCCAGCCTCTGTCTAACAGTCTTGGAATGCAAGCCTAAATCCCTCCCCCATGGAACCCCCAGCCTCTGTCCCACAGTCTTTAAATGCAAGCCTAAATCCCTCCCCCGTGGGACCCCCAGCCTTTGTCTCAGGCTCTAACAAGGACCATAGTCCATGAAGTCTTTTTTGGGAGGTATGGAAAATTCCTGGTGACAACATTGACTTTAATGTAAAGAAGTTTTTTGAGAGGTGAAACTGTTGGTGAAAACAAGTGATTTTAAATGATATTAATTTGATTAATTAATTTGATTTCAATTTAATCCTTAGTAAATATATAAAATAAAATGTATGTAAATGGCCAAGATTTATAAAGCTTTATATAGTTTGCAGTGGATGTGTTGAGTTCCACTGAGCACACAGTTTAAAATAGGTTAAAATGCTCTTCTTTAAAATCTACTTGATTCTATATTTCCATTTACATTCAGTATTCTCCAGAGGCTCTTAAACATATAAAATTAGATAAGATTTGGCCCAGTGCACAGTGAAATGGAAAGCATGGAGGAGTTTTATAATCCAGTAAAAAATTCATCAGTGAAGGTAATAGCGTTATAAAATTAATTTATGATTTGTGAAATGCAAGATACATGTCATCCTTGACTAAAAATCAAATTAATTTTCCATACCAGTGTCCTAACATCCAGGTCTAAGTGTTTGTCAAATTATTATTATTATTTACTTTTTAAATACTAAAGAAAGAATAATGTTTTTTGTTCTTAAATATACAGTAAAGTCAAAATGAAACTTTCATGATTCAGATAGCGCTAACTTTCCGATTTACTTTTATTATCTAATTTGCTTCATTTTCTTGGTATTCTTTGTTGAAAAGCATACCTAAGTAGGCCCTAGAACAGTTATGCACTACTGCAGCTGCTGATTGGTGGCTGCAAATGCATGCCTCTTGTCAGTAGCTCACCCAAGCTAGCTCCCAGTAGTGCTGCTTTCAAATTAGATAATGAAAGTAAATCAGAAAGTTGTTTAGAATGGAATACTCATGAAAGAAACATTTTTGGTTTCATGTCCCTTTTAAAGGGATAGTGTATTCTAAAATTGTTTTCCCCTTAAATGGACATTAAACACTAAATAAATGCTAGATAAAATAATGCATTCAAAGAAAAGATTAGCCTGACAATAACATGTAGATGTATTTTTAAAAATTTAATTAGCTGTTTAAATTTTAATAACATACGTGTAAAGTTTTAGTGTCTATAAAACAATGGGAGCTGCCATGTTGTAACTTAAATTACCTTCTCTGCTCTGGCCAATTAGAGACAGTTATAAATAGGTCACTAGATTGTGCAGCCAATGGTTGTGAGTGTGAGGAATATAACAGTGTTCTGCACTTCCATTTCTAACAGGAGCTAAAAAGCTCACAATTTCAGAATGGAATTAAAGGAAAAGGGGACAAAATAAATAATGAAAGTATATTGCAGAGTTTTTTATATATACGATTTATCATTTTAAGTGTTTAATGTCCCTTTAATGTGTTTACAATGACTTGTTATACCAGCTGCAGTGTATAAAATGTATGGGCAAATTGGTCCTTAAAGTTTATTTTGTAAATTAAATATCTCGTAACTGAAAACACAACACAACACAATCAAATGGGCTGAGCCTCCATAAAGAGCAGAGTTGTTTTCCAAACTTATTGATGAAAATACAAGGAACATAGTTTTATTTAGTGCTTTGTTTATGTGATCTGTTGCATTATACAGTTATAAAAAGAAACATAATAAAAATTAAACACAAAAAAAAATTAAACACAAATGAAAAAATCCATAGGGTTTAGATCACAATCTAAATTCTCCCTAAAAAAAAAATATTTCATGATTCAGACAGAGCATAACATTTTAAAAAAGTTTCCGATTTACTTCTATTATCAGATTTGCGACATTCTCATGTTTTTCTTTGTTGAAGAGATATCTAGATAGGTAGCGTACACATGTCTGAAGCACTGCATGACAGTAAATAGTGCTGCAAACTAGTGCTGTTGCTAATGCATGATATTGTTGCAAAACAGCTGCTATATAGTACTGCAGACATGTGCCCACTCCTAAACTTACATTAAAGGGACACTAAACCCAAAAAAATTCTCTCATGATTCAGATAGAGAATACAATTTTAAACAACATTCCAATTTACTTGTATTATCTAATGTGCTTCATTCCTTTGATATCGTTTGCTGAAGAAATAGCAATTCACATGTGTGAGCCAATCACATGAGGGATCTATGTGCAGCAGCCAATCAGCAGCCCCTGAGCCTATCTAGATATGCTTTTCAGCAAAGTATATCAAGAGAATTAAGCAAATTAGATAATAGAAGTAAATTAGAAAGTTGTTTAAAATTGTACTCTCTTTCTAAATCTTGAAAGAAAAAATTTGGGTTTCATGTACCTTTAATTTATTTTAACAAAGGATAACAAGAAAAATAATACAATTTGATAATAGAAGTACATTCGAAAGTTGTTTAAAATTGTATGCTCTATCTGAATCAATAAAGAAAAAAATTGGGGTTTATGTCCCTTTAACCACTTTTCCACAGGCACTTTTCCATTTTCTGTCCGTTTGGGACCAAGGTTATTTTTACATTTTTGCTGTGTTTGTGTTTAGCTGTAATTTTCCTCTTACTCATTTACTGTACCCACACATATTATATACAGTTTTTCTCGCCATTAAATTGACTTTCTAAAGATACCATTATTTTCATCATATCTTATAATTTACTATAAAAAATATATAAAATATGAGGAAAAAATGGGAAAAAAAACATTTTTTCAAACTTTGACCCCCAAAATCTGTTGCACATCTACAGCCACCAAAAAACACCCATGCTAAATAGTTTCTAAATTTTGTCCTGAGTTTAGAAATACCCAATGTTTACATGTTCTTTGCTTTTTTTGCAAGTTATAGGGCAATAAATACAAGTAGCACTTTGGTATTTCCAAACCACTTTTTTTCAAAATTAGCGCTAGTTACATTGGGACACTGATATCTGTCAGGAATCCCTGAATATCCCTTGACATGTATATATTTTTTTTAGAAGACAACCCAAAGTATTGATCTAGGTCCATTTTGGTATATTTCATGCCACCATTTCACCGCCAAATGCGATCAAATAAAAAAACAAACAAACTTTAGGTTTCTCACTGAAATTATTTACAAACAGCTTGTGCAGTTATGGCACAGATGGTTGTAAATGCTTCTCTGGGATCCCCTTTCTTCAGAAATAGCAGACATATATGGCTTTGGCGTTGCTTTTTCGTAATTAGAAGGCCGCTAAATGCCGCTGTGCACCACACGTGTATTATGCCCAGCAGTGAAGGGGCTAATTAGGGAGCTTGTATGGAGCTTGCAGGGTTAATTTTAGCTTTAGTGTAGAGATCAGCCTCCCACCTGACACATCACACCCCCTGATCCCTCCCAAACAGCTCCCTTCCTACCCCCACCCCACAATTGTCCCCGCCATCTTAAGTACTGGCAGAAAGTCTGCCAGTACTAAAATAAAAAAACATAATTTATGTAAGAACTTACCTGATAAATTCATTTCTTTCATATTAGCAAGAGTCCATGAGCTAGTGACGTATGGGTTATACATTCCTACCAGGAGGGGCAAAGTTTCCCAAACCTTAAAATGCCTATAAATACACCCCTCACCACACCCACAATTCAGTTTAACGAATAGCCAAGAAGTGGGGTGATAAAAAAGTGCGAAAGCATATAAAATAAGGAATTGGAATAATTGTGCTTTATACAAAAAAATCATAACCACCACAAAAAGGGTGGGCCTCATGGACTCTTGCTAATATGAAAGAAATGAATTTATCAGGTAAGTTCTTACATAAATCATGTTTTCTTTCATGTAATTAGCAAGAGTCCATGAGCTAGTGACGTATGGGATAATGATTACCCAAGATGTGGATCTTTCCACACAAGAGTCACTAGAGAGGGAGGGATAAAATAAAGACAGCCAATTCCTGCTGAAAATAATCCACACCCAAAATAAAGTTTAATAAAAAACATAAGCAGAAGATTCAGACTGAAACCGCTGCCTGAAGTACTTTTCTACCAAAAACTGCTTCAGAAGAAGAAAATACATCAAAATGGTAGAATTTAGTAAAAATATGCAAAGAGGACCAAGTTGCAGCTTTGCAAATCTGATCAACCGAAGCTTCATTCCTAAACGCCCAGGAAGTAGAAACTGACCTGGTAGAATGAGCTGTAATCCTATGAGGCGGAGTCTTACCCGACTCAACATAGGCAAGATGAATTAAAGATTTCAACCAAGATGCCAAAGAAATGGCAGAAGCTTTCTGGCCTTTTCTAGAACCGGAAAAGATAACAAATAGACTAGAAGTCTTTCGGAAAGACTTAGTAGCTTCAACATAATATTTCAAAGCTCTAACAACATCCAAAGAATGCAATGCTTTCTCCTTAGAATTCTTAGGATTAGGACATAATGAAGGAACCACAATTTCTCTACTAATGTTGTTGGAATTCACAACTTTAGGTAAAAATTCAAAAGAAGTTCGCAACACTGCCTTATCCTGATGAAAAATCAGAAAAGGAGACTCACAAGAAAGAGCAAATAATTCAGAAACTCTTCTGGCAGAAGAGATGGCCAAAAGGAACAAAACTTTCCAAGAAAGTAATTTAATGACAAATGAATGCATAGGTTCAAAGGGAGGAGCTTGAAGAGCTCCCAGAACCAAATTCAAACTCCAAGGAGGAGAAATTGACTTAATGACAGGTTTTATACGAACCAAAGCTTGTACAAAACAATGAATATCAGGAAGAATAGCAATCTTTCTGTGAAAAAGAACAGAAAGAGCAGAGATTTGTCCTTTCAAGGAACTTGCAGACAAACCCTTATCTAAACCATCCTGAAGAAACTGTAAAATTCTCGGTATTCTAAAAGAATGCCAAGAAAAAATATAAGTCTTCCAGACTCTATAATATATCTCTCTAGATACAGATTTACGAGCCTGTAACATAGTATTAATCACAGAGTCAGAGAAACCTCTTTGACCAAGAATCAAGCGTTCAATCGCCATACCTTTAAATTTAAGGATTTCAGATCCTGATGGAAAAAAGGACCTTATGACAGAAGGTCTGGTCTAACGGAAGAGTCCATGGTTGGCAAGAGGCCATCCGGACAAGATCCGCATACCAAACCTGTAAGGCCATGCCGGAGCTACCAGCAGAACAAACGAGCATTCCTTCAGAATCTTGGAGATTACTCTTGGAAGAAGAACTAGAGGCGGAAAGATATAGACAGGATGATACTTCCAAGGAAGTGATAATGCATCCACTGCCTCCGCCTAAGGATCCCGGGATCTGGACAGATACCTGGGAAGTTTCTTGTTTAGATGAGACGCCATCAGATCTATTTCTGGAAGTTCCCATATTTGAACAACCTGAAGAAATACCTCTGGGTGAAGAGACCATTCGCCCGGATGCAACGTTTGGCGACTGAGATAATCCGCTTCCCAATTGTCTACACCTGGGATATGAACCGCAGAGATTAGACAGGAGCTGGATTCCGCCCAAACCAAAAAATTCGAGATACTTCTTTCATAGCCAGAGGACTGTGAGTCCCTCCTTGATGATTGATGTATGCCACAGTTGTGACATTGTCTGTCTGAAAACAAATGAACGATTCTCTCTACAGAAGAGGCCAAAACTGAAGAGCTCTGAAAATTGCACGGAGTTCCAAAATATTGATCGGTAATCTCACCTCCTGAGATTCCCAAACTCCTTGTGCCGACAGAGATCCCCACACAGCTCCCCAACCTGTGAGACTTGTATCTGTTGAAATTACAGTCCAGGTCAGAAGCACAAAAGAAGCCCCCTGAATTAAACGATGGTGATCTGTCCACCACGTTAGAGAGTGTCGAACAATCGGTTTTAAAGATATAAATTGAGATATCTTTGTGTAATCCTTGCACCATTGATTCAGCATACAGAGCTGAAGAGGTCGCATGTGAAAAACGAGCAAAGGGGATTGCGTCCGATGCAGCAGTCATAAGACCTAGAATTTCCATGCATAAGGTTACCGAAGGGAATGATTGTGACTGAAGGTTTCGACAAGCTGAAAACAATTTAGACGTCTCTTGTCTGTTAAAGACAGAGTCATGGACACTGAATCTATCTGGAAACCCAGAAAGGTTACCCTTGACTGAGGAATCAATGAACTTTTTGGTAAATTGATCCTCCAACCATGATCTTGAAGAAACAACACAAGTCGAATCGCATGAGATTCTTCGAATGAGAAGACTGAGCAAATACCAAGATAATCGTCCAAATAAGGAAATACCAAAACCCTGTTCTCTGAATACAGAAAGAAGGGCACCGAGAATCTTTGAAAAAAATTCTTGGAACTGAGGCTAGGCCAAACGGTAGAGCCACAAAATTGGTAATGCTTGTCTAAAAAGAGAATCTCAGACACTAAAAGCGATCTGAATGAATCGGAATATGCAGATACACATCCTGTAAATCTATTGTAGACAAAAAATGCCCTTGCTAAACAAAAGGCAGAATAGTCCTACAGTAACCATCTTGAATGTTGGTATACATAACGATTCAATATTGATAGATCCGGAACTGGTCTGAAGGAATTGACCTTCTTTGATACAATGAAGAGATAAAATAAAACCCTAGCCCCTGTTCCAGAACTGGAACTGGCATAATTACTCCAGCCAACTCTAGATCTGAAACACATTTCAGAAATGCTGAGCCTTGCTGTGTTAACTGGGACACGGGAAAGAAAAAAAAAATCTCTTAGCAGGAGGCCTTAACTGAAGCCAATTCTGTACCTTTCTGAAACAATGTTCTGAAATCAGAGATTGAGAACGGAATTGATCCAAACTCCTTTGAAGAAAACGTAATCTGCCCCATACCAGCTGAACTGGAAAAAGGGCCGCACCTTCATGGGTACTTAGGAGCTGACTATAGATTTCTATAAGGCTTGGATATATTCCAAACTGGAAATAGTTTCCAAACTAATACCGCTCCTGAGGATGAAGGATCAGGCTTTTGTTCCTTATTATGAGAAAAAGAACAAAAAAAAAAAAATGATTATTACCCTGGAAAGAAAGGGAAAAACAAAGTTAACTTAGAAGACATATCAGCATTCCAAGTTAAATCCATAAAGCTTTTCTAGCTAAAATAGCTAGAGACATATACCTGACATCAACTCAAATGATATCAAAAGATGGTATCACCAATAAAATTATTAGCATGTTATAGAATAAAAATAATGCTATAAAATTATGATCTGTTACTTGTTGCGCTAAAACTTCTAACCAAAAAGATGAAGCTGCAGCAACATCCGGTAAAAATATAGCAGGTCTAAGAAGATTACCTGAACATAAGTAAACTTTTCTTAGAAAGGATTCAATTTTCTTATCTAAAGGATCCTTAAATTTAGTACTATCTGCCGTAAGAATAGTAGTACATTTTAGCAGGAATAGAGACAGCCCCAAACCTTAGGGATTTTGTCCCAAAAAACTCTAATCTGTCAGATGGCACAGGATATAATTGCTTAAACGTTTATAAGGAGTAAAACAATTACCCAAATTATTCCATTCCCTGGAAATTACTTCAGAAAAAGCATCAGGGAGATTAAACACTTCTGGAATAACTACAGGAGATTTAAAAACCCTATTTAAACGTTTAGATTTAGTATCAAGAGGACCAGAATCCTCTATATCTAAAGCAATTAATACTTCTTTAAATAAAGAACGAATAAATTCCATCTTGAACAAATACAAAGATTTAACAGCATCAACCTCTGAGACAGAAACTTCTGAACCAGAAGAACCATTATCAGTATCAGAATGATGATGTTCATTTAAAAATTCATCTGAAAAAAGAGAAGTTTTAAAAGACTTTTATGTAAACTAGAAGGAGAAATAACAGACATAGCCTTCTAAATGGATTTAAAAAATAAAATCTCTTATGCTTATCAGGAACACTCTGAAAATTAAATGTTGACGGAACAGCAACAGGTAATCTAACAGTACTAAAGGAAATTTTATCTGCATTAATAAGTTTGTCATGACATGCAATACAAACAACAGCTGGAGAAACAGATACCAAAAATTTATAGCAGATACACTTAGCTTGGTAGCTCCAGCCCCGGGTAGTGATTTTCCTGAAGTAACTTCTGACTCAGTTGCAACGTGGAACATCTTGCAATATGTAATAGAAAAAACAACATATAAAGCAAATTGATCAAAATCCTTAAATGACAGTTTCAGGAATGGGAAAAAAATGCCAGTGAACAAGCTTCTAGCAACCAGAAGCAATAAATAATGAAACTTAAATAATGTGGAGACAAAAGCGACGCCCATATTTTTAGCGCCAAACAAGACGCCCACATTATTTGGCGCCGAAATGCTTTTGGCGCCAAAAATGACGCCACATCCGGAACGCCGACATTTTTGGCGCAAAATAACGTCAAAAAAATGACGCAACTTCCGGCGACACGTATGACGCCGGAAACGGAAAAGAATTTTTGCGCCAAAAAAGTCCGCGCCAAGAATGACGCAATAAAATGAAGCATTTTCAGCCCCCGCGAGCCTAACAGCCCACAGGGAAAAAAGAGTCAAATTTTTGAAGGTAAGAAAAAATGACTAATTCAAATGCATTATCCCAAATATGAAACTGACTGTCTGAAAAATAAGGAAAGTTGAACATTCTGAGTCAAGGCAAATAAATGTTTGAATACATATATTTAGAACTTTATAAACAAAGTGCCCAACCATAGCTTAGAGTGTCACAGAAAATAAGATTTACTTACCCCAGGACACTCATCTACATGTTTGTAGAAAGGCAAACCAGTACTGAAACGAGAATCAGCAGAGGTAATGGTATATATAAGAGTATATCGTCGATCTGAAAAGGGAGGTAAGAGATGAATCTCTACGACCGATAACAGAGAACCTATGAAATAGACCCCGTAGAAGGAGATCACTGCATTCAAATAGGCAATACTCTTCTCACATCCCTCTGAAATTCACTGCACGCTGAGAGGAAAACCGGGCTCCAACTTGCTGCGGAGCGCATATCAACGTAGAATCTAGCACAAACTTACTTCACCACCTCCATCGGAGGCAAAGTTTGTAAAACTGAATTGTAGGTGTGGTGAGGGGTGTATTTATAGGCATTTTAAGGTTTGGGAAACTTTGCCCCTCCTGGTAGGAATGTATATCCCATACGTCACTAGCTCATGGACTCTTGCTAATTACATGAAAGAAATAAAAAAATTATTTAGCATATTTACATATGCTGCTGTTTAGGATCCCCCTTAGCCCCCAACCTCCCCGATCCCCCCAAACAGCTCTCTAACCCTCCCCCTCTGCCTTATTAGGGGCCATCTTGGGTACTGGCAGCTGTAGTACCCAGTTTGCAAAAGAAAAAAAAATTATTTATTTTTTTCCGTTTTTTTTTCTGTAGTATAGCTTCCCTCCCCCCACAGATCAATTCCCACCCCCTGACTAATCATTTTTTTCAATTTGCCTACCCCTTTTTTCCCACTTTTCACTAAAACATTTCTGTAGTTTAGCAGTTCCCACCCACTCCCTCCCCATGCACGCCCCCACCCCCCCGTTCACGCGCGCGCGCGCGCCCTCGGCTACCCTCGCCCCCCTCCACATCACAGGGACCATCGATGGCCGTCACCTGCCTCCCATGTCGGCTCCCACACACCAACGATACCGGCCATCGATGTCCAGGTCACAGAGTGGCTCTCTCTGCATCGATGGCCAAGGAGTGTTATTGCAGGATGCCTCGATATCGAGGCATCACTGCAATAACCGGAAAGCGCCTGGAAGCGATCAGGATCGCTTCCACTGCTTTCCAAGACCGACGACGTACATGGTACGTCCTCCTCGGTCGTTAAGGGTATTTTTTATAAGGACGTACCCTGCATGTCGTCTGTTATTAAGGGGTTAAAACACACATTTAAAGGACCTTTTTTAACTCATTAATTTCAACAACTAAATGACTTGATAAACCCCAGACAACACTTTTTGAATTATATCAAGTACCTCAAAAATAGTTTTAAAATGGAACATTGGTTTTAAACATGGGTGAAACACACTGACATTAGACCCACCATATTGATTGATATTAGGAAGCAAAGTCACCGGATAGAAATGCTGCCTGCTTAATAAATTAAAGTTCAAAAATTAATAATAATAAGCACTTTTACACTAATAAACATTATGAATAAAACGTGAAAAAAAATAATAATAATAATAAATTGAAAGTTCATATAAGGATATACGTGTTCTTGCTGGGACACTTCTGTTTCTTTGTATCCTTAGAATTTCTCAGAGAAAAGAGAAAGAAATTGCAACATAGTGTGAATCTGTAACAATATCCAGAATATATATCAAACTTGCGGCCAAATGACTACTCCCATGGATTAGAGCTTATGACCAAGCTCAGGGAAATGCGCACACCCACTTTATACTGGTGGGTAAACAGTACTCTCACGGCAATGTAGTATAAAAGAATTTATTAAAATACAATAAAAGCATCACAAATGCTTAACACAACACCTTACACAGAGGTTAATAGAGCAGTAAATGCTGGTTATTGCGCACAAAAGCAATTTTTCCTTGAAAAAAGCTTACAGAGCGAAACGATTGTCGGAACTGGAACTTTTAACTCCAGTCTATACACTTGCTCATACACCGTAAGGAGGAGCTACTCCCATCTGTGGTCAGGTTGGACGGTTTAGCGGTTAAGTTTCTGCTGCACGAAGCCGCTTGCATCCTTCAGTGGAGTTTGCTTTTGTGAGCAATAACCAGCATTTACTGCTCTATTAACCTCTGTGATAGGTGTTGTGTTAAGCATTTGTGATGCTTTTATTGTATTTTAATAAATTCTTTTATACTACATTGCCGTGAGAGTACTGTTTACCCACCAGTATAAAGTGGGTGTGCGCATTTCCCTGAGCTTGGTCATAAGCTCTAATCCATGTGAGTAGTCATTTGGCCGCAAGTTTGATATATATTCTGGATATTGTTACAGATTCACACTATGTTGCAATTTCTTTCTCTTTTCTCTGAGAAATTCTAAGGATACAAAGAAACAGAAGAATCCCAGCAAGAATACGCATATCTTTATATGAACTTTCAATTTATTATTATTATTATTTATTTTTTCACGTTTTATTCATGTTGCTTTAATGATTCTTTTTGAGTTATCACATTTATTTCACCTTGATTTTGTTTTGTGATGATTGGTATTTTTATATTACTAATAAACATTAGTCACATCAATAACCAAACAAACACACATGTCCACTATACTAAAAATGACCCTGTTCAACGCCCTTAAAGAGACATATACACACACATTCCTCTATGGTTTTGGAGCACAACAGCTTAATTACACACATGTCACCTATTTGTATCAATACACACCAGTGGCATATTTAGGCTTTGTGCTGCCCTAGGCACTCAAAATTCTGCTGCCCTTCCCCACCCCACCCCCAGGTTTTAGGACTTTTTTTTACCATAATGCTTTTTAGTCAGGGTGTAACATGACATGTTCACCAGGGCTTGCAAAACACTTGCGAACACTCAGGTGGGTTGAATTAGCACATGTCTACACAGCATAGATTTGAGCAGTAATGATATTTATATATACAGTATACCTACAGTATACTATACAGTATATATATATTTATATATATATATATATATATATATATATATATATATATATATATATATATATATATATATATATATATATATATATATATATATATATATCATACAGATGGCTAACATGAGTTAAATCACCTGCTGTTCCCAACAGAGACTCAAAAAGTGCTGCCCCCTAATCTGTCACCTTAGGCAAGTGCCTTTTTTGCCTAGGTCAAAATAACAGAAAATTAACATAACTATATATGGTTCTTTAGTGACTGGGTAGTTTAAACATTTTCTATCATGAATATGAAGGAATAAACAAAAAGCTAGTAATTTTTTTTAAAACACACTTAGGGGCTGTTTTAACAAAGTGTGAGCGGACATTATCCACTGTCTGCATTTATCATTGCACAAGCAGTTTGGGTGAATCGCTGCTAGCAGGGGATGTCAATCAACCCGATCGTATGCGATCGGGCGGATTGATATCCACCGCCTCAGAGGAGGCATACGAGTTAAGAAGCAGCGGTCTTAAGACCGCTGCTTCTTAACTCCTGTTTCTGGCGAGCTTGCACGGAAACAGTTACATTCAGGGCTATTCGGCAATTGTTATATCGGCCCCTTAGGCTGACCCATTGTATCTCCTCAGTTCTCTGTGGCTTAAAAATTAAAATAAAATTTTCTTCTATTTTAAATTGGAATGTATTCTATTTTACATTGGGATATAAAATATGCACAACTACCTTCAGGTTTAGCGTAGTTGGTCTAATGCGTGACGGGTTAGCACGTGAGTGACAAGTTTTTTTTTAACAACGCACTCCATTGAAGTCTATGGGGAGAAGAAGTTAGCACAGTTGTGATATCCAATGTCCTGAAGTTTTGCTCGAGCGCAAACTTTTTAATTTCAACTTGCAATACAAACGCTAAACCGCCCATGTTAAAAGCTTATTTGTAGCAAAGTATGCACTCAAGCAAAAAAACTAATTTACACGACACTGGCCCTATATGTGCAGACTGTAAGTAAATTAACCTTGAACAGGGACTTTAATTGAACATATAAACCTACAAGATTTGTTAGCAGAGCTGCTTGTAAGCAGAACACATAATTGAAGCTATTAACTACCTGAAGCTAAGTAATATAAACTCATTGCTTTGTTTTAGTATAAGTTTTCAACAAAAAGGTGATCTGATTTCACAGCATTCTGGTGTCCTTACTTTTTCAGCATTCTCCCTGGCACTAAACACAATCAACTTGAGATCGTGCTCTTTTCTACTGGTGTTTTTGTGCAAGATACTTTCAGTTTCAGCTTTATTAAATCCCTTAATATACTTGAATACTTCTATCAAATCACTTCTCTTCCTTCTCCCCTCTAATCTATACACATTAAGGTCATGAAGACTTTCCTTGTAAGCTGTATTTGTTACAGCACGTACCATTTTGGTGACCTCCTTTAAATAAGTCTCTTGTTTATCTATATCGATCTGGGTATTCTATCTCTCAGGCTGTAGACAATATTCAATATGAGGGCTAACTAGTAATCCATATAACAACATAAACCTTCACTATTTCTACTGCTAATACCTCTTCCTATACAACCAAACATCCTACTGTCCTAACCAGCAGAACTACTGCATGGTTTAGCAAACTTCAAATCATATGAAATAATTCCCAAATCCCATTCTTCCTTTGTTCCTATCAGTAAAGTGTCCTTGAGTCTATAATTAACATGTGGGATTTTGCATTCTAAATTTTGAATTATATTGTACTTTTCCCTCCAATTCTATATCAAAATCCATTAAATGTAATCTCTGTGAATTCATTGCATTAACATATTGCAGTGGCCCAGATGGGCTTTGTGACACTAAAAAATAGATTCTTACAAAGAATAATTTAAGTAAAAATAGAAAAAGGAAACACAACAATAAAAATGGTTCTGTATTGTTCAATATGCTAAAATTAGTGCTACTTACCAAAGAATGCAACAGCAAATCCCTCAATGACACAGCCAGCTCTTCCCAAATTAAAATAACCAACAGCATTGGTTTCTACAGTAAGGCATCCTCCCAATATGGTAACACCTAGATCTGCAACCGCCAAGTTGACAAGAGAGTAATTGATTGGGTGACGTAGCTGTCGGTATTTCACAGTAACTGCAATAACCGCGCTGTTTAGAATTATGGAGACGATGCAAAAAAAGGCCATAATTATTGCTAGGATAGTGTAACCAATCCTAGGCATGAGAACTTTATGACTTTGCGTTTCTTCATGGCTGAAGTTTGCCATTGTATGGAGAATGTCTTCATGTGACATTTTTTTTCTTCAAATTTGTGCAATACAGATCTTTACTGAGATTAAAGTACTGATTTCTTGATCCTGAGCCTGGCTACAGATGGCTGTTTTACACATACATGTATGATATTATTAGCCAATGTTACTGAAGGGATTATACAACACGTATAGTAAATCCTAAAATCCGGATTTATTTAAACATAATTCCCCTTTCTCATTAATTTTATAATTGTATGAATATGATTATTTTTTCTGGATTGAAAAGAAGTACATAAATACACAAATAAAGCACCATGAATCAACATTTTGGACTTGATGCAAGGATCATTATGGAAATAACTAATCTTGAACACCTTAATTTAGAAACAAATCTATTATTTAAATATAGACTTGTCAGTTTTATTAAATATATAAATGAAGTCTGTTTTTTTCCTGTATTTATGTCCCAGGTCTATGTCAGCATATAGTAGATATCTGACTTATACCTGACTTGGCAGTTACTGCCTATTGTAGCCGTAACTTCAGTCAATCTGGTAAGCATCAACTTGATGAACTCAACCTTCTATTTTAAGTATGCTTAATAAAGACTGTGGTATAGAATTGAAATGTGATGCTCAGTTTGTGGCCAAGGGAGGCTTTGGTAACTAAGATACAGGACCAATAAGACCAACTGGTAAGACATCACAAAACAAGGTAGTTTGGAAGTGAGCTAGAGTCGTTAGGTGATCTGGAAGAGATCAAGATCTACTGATAGTTCCTTTGAGTTTTTGGACATAGGTGGAATGGACCTGATCATTCATGTTAGTAAGGATTGTTAATTTTGCTACTGCAAGAGATATTGCATTATTAAAGGGACATAATACTTATATGCTAAATCACATCATAAAGTGATACAGCATAACTGTTAAAAGCCGACAGGAAAATATCACCTGAGAATTTCTATGTAAAAAATTAAGATATTTTACCTCACAATTTCCTCAGCTCCCCAGAGTAAGTGCTGTGTAAAATGTTATATTTCAGTTACTGCCCAGCTGCAGGTAAAAAAAAGGAAGAAACAAAAAGCAGCCAATCAGCATCAGCAGTGCTGAGATCATGAACTTACTGTGATCTCATGAGATTTCATAGTAAACTTCCTTAAACTGAATAGGGAAATAAAATGAGTGTGCATGAGGTACACTCCCTTGCAGGTCCTAGGATAGACATACTGATTTGCTGCTTAAAGTCCTTTACAATGCGGTATGAATACCCCAATAAAATATCTTTCTTTTTTACATAGAGATGTTCAGGTGATATTTTCTAGTCAGCTTTTTACAGCTATGCTGCAGCACTTTCAAGTGATTTAGCATATGGGTATCATGTCCCTTTAATTGGAATTTCATGATAGAACTGTGAATTATACAAGGATTTGCTTAAGATCTTTGTTGATGGAATATAACATTTTTATAAACTTTTTATAATTTTCTTATGGACTATTTACAAAATATGGAAACTGTTTGCTAAAAACATATGTTGTTTGCTTAGTTTTGTTATTGTTGATTTTATTAGTGTTGGTTTATCATTTTTATTATTAAATGTTGTAGTTTTATGCTTGCGGCCAATTTCTTATTATCGTACATTAAGCAGTTCATGTTACTAGAGAACCGTGCGACTGTTGTTTATTTAGTCTAAGGTGCTATTTATTGTAAGTCTTTGAACAAGGTTTTCCTAATTTGGCGTTTTTTTTTAACTATTCCTTTATTTTCAGGAAAATTTTGCTTGAAACTAAATTATTATCGTATCTGCCCTAACCTCTATTATATTTTGACCATATCCACCTCTTGAATCATCTATTTCTTGTTTTTGGCTTCATCCAATCAAATGCCTGTTTGCTCTCTGGCTTGCCCTTAAAGGGACAGTAAAGTCATAATTAGACATTCATGATTTAGATAGAGAGTACAATTTTAAACAGCTTTCCAATTTACTTCTATTATTTAATTTGCTTCCTTCTCTTGTTATCCTTTGCTGAAAGGTTTAGCTAGGTAAGCTCAGTAGTAGCAAATAACCTAGGTTCTAGCTGCTGATTGGTGGCTGCATATATAAACTGATTTTCATTGGCTTACCCATGTGTTCAGTTAGCAACCAGTAGTGCATTGCTGCTCCTTCAACAAATGATACCAAGAGAATGAAGCAAATTTGATAATATAAGTAAATTGGAAAGCTGTTTAAAATTGTATGTTCTAAACCATGAAATAATTTATTTGGGTTTTATGTCCCTTTAAGACTGTTGTATGCCACAGCTACCTGTAAATACTTCAGCTATTACATTAACCCATGTAAAGTGATTCCTGACCTTTTCCCCCATCCTTGACAATGATCTTCAGATTGTCTCACTGTGGGCCCGATAATCAAAGGTCCTGTTGAGAAATAATCAATTCCATCTCACATTGTTTACACAAGGTGAAAATTTTCTATAAAAATTGTCTTTCCCTCACTGGTCAGATGATACACAATGTTGTTTCAATAGGTAAGCATAGGTCTCGCTACCTTAGAACATTCTGAAACCTTCGCCAATAAATGAGAATATCAGCGGTGTGAAGGGGCGCATAGTTATGAAAGCTGTTTACTTACGGTATGTTTTGTAGATCTGAAAATAGATTATGTTTTGTTATACATCAAATAATCTATTTGCAAACTAATATACAAAGTAAATGATTTTTTTAAAAATGTTTATCTCACCAAGAACGGCAAGACGTGTATGCATGAAGATGTTCAACTTTGCTGTTGGATATTGTTTATACCATTCAAATATTCCTAAAAAATTTGCTCATTGAAATATGAGCTAAGCCCTTGCTTATATCTTCGCTATGTAGTGCAATGACATTAGTAGTTGATACATTTGGGCTTGGGCATTATGGGTATACAGTGCATGTTTGTAGGATGTGTTATTCCAACTATTGAGCTGATTTAATCACACCAAACTGTAATTTCTCACTGTAAAGAACAGGTTTAATCTCAGGATCTCACAATTTAAAACAATATATATATTTTGTACTGTTTGCTGGCTTGTAGCAGTAGCACTATATACTACTTTAACTTTGTTTTATATTAAGCTGCAGTCCAATTGCTCCTCTACTGCCCTGAAGAGGTTCATCATAAGAAACAGTGGGTGAAGAGAAATTTGTAAACAAGTACCCAATGAGTGAATATTGGACAAAACTATTTTTGTGTGACAAATTATCCTATGCAATTTTTTGTTTGTTTGTGCACATGCCTAATAAATACTTAAGTACCCCTTAAAGGGACATTTAACAGCTGGGTACTCACCATGATATTGTTTTCCCTCCTGTACCTGCAAGCTCTCTTTAAAGCTGTACTCTTGTTTTAACTCATTACACAATCCAGTTGGTAAAGCTCTGCATTTTATACTGTGCGCCACCATCTTGTAGTGTATTGTTGCATCATGTGACAGAAGCAGTGCCCTTTCTCATACTTAGCTTTTTGACAGCTGTACCTTGCACTTCAGTTTAGCTTACATAATAGAGAGTGGAAGTGATACATTTTTTGCAGTTTTCATTTGCACAGTTTATTAAAAGTTACATAACAAATATAATCTGCAAGATGGCGGCGCGCAGTGTGAAGATGCAGAACTTCCCTAAATGATAATTGTAAGGGGTTAAAATAAGAGAAAGACTTTGAAGACAGCTGCAGTCACATGAGGAAAAACAGTAGCAGTGTGTGTCTAGTAACTATGCTACTGTAGTTGTACTCAGCAGGTTAATGTCCCTTTAAAACGTACAAACTAGCTTTTTATTCCGCACCAACGCATTCCATTGACACAATGTGAATACATATTAGACATGTGCATTAGTTTTCAGATGAATGTAGATTTGTACCTGATCCTCTTCTTGCCAGGTCCCTGGCCGCGCTAACAGAAGGTTTAAGGTGCTTGGCACCCAGAACCTGAACTAAATTTAGCGCAGGTCCTGGGAGCCGAACTCCTAAGCCTCCTGTTAGCATGGGCAGGGCCCTAGCAAGAAGAGGACATTAAGCACTTTGAGATGGTAATATAAAATGATAAATTGTATACAGGTAGCCCTCAGTTTATGCCGGGGTTAGGTTCCAGAAGGAATGGTTGTAAATTGAAACCATTGTAAATTGAAACCCAGTTTATAATGTAAGTCAATGGGAAGTGAGGGAGTTAGGTTCCAGACCCCTCTCAAAATTGAAATAAGTAACACCTAATACATTATTTTTAAAGCTTTGAAATGAAGACTTCAAATGCTAAACAACATTATAAACCTAATTAAATAATCACAGACTGTATCATCAAACTAAGTTTAATGAACAAAAACATTTTTTTATTTGTATTTTTCTGTAAACAGTTCTCTGCATTGTTAGCATGTTGGATAATATTCGGTCTGCACCTATTCTATGCATTTCAATCTGGAGTGATTAATAGGCAGTTAGGCACTCTCACCTCAAGCTTCTGGATAGGAAGATAATAGGGAAGTGGCTGCTAGATCTTGTTGCTTTGAAAGGTGCTCGATAGCTATGGTTTGATCTGTGTACACAGATTAATTTCAGTCTGCTAAGCTTGCATAACTTTTCTGCAACACAAGCAGACAGCTCCACCTACTGGCTATTTTAATTAGTGCACTGCTTTTCAATGTTTTTCAATAGCAGTCACATGACTGGAAAAAAAGGTTGTTATTCTGAAAGGCGCAAATTGAACCTGTGTACCGAGGGCCACCTGTATATAGAAAAAATATTCTGCAATATACTGTCATTATTTATTTTGTGCGCTCTTCAGTTCCCGTAAGAAGTGGAAGTGCTGTTATATTCCACACAGCCATTGGCTGCACACTCTAGTGAACGATTTATAACTGTCCCTAATTGGCCACAGCAGAGAAGGTAACCTAAGTTACAACATGGCAGCTCCTATTGTTTTATAGACAATAAAACTTTACACTGATTTTGTCAACAAACACCAAATTAAACTTTAAAAAACACATCTACATGTTATTCTCAGACTAATGTTTACTTTGAAAGCATCTTTCTACCTAGCATTTATTTAGTGTTTAATGTCCCTTTAAGGTAAGTATATATCTACAGGGGAACTTTTCACCTATAGCTTCAAAATATTTACATTTATGTTAACAAAATTGAATGTAAATGTTTAACGATTTTAACAAAATGAAAAACAAATAGTTTACGGAATTAATATTCAGGGAAATTAATTTCCTCAAATATTTGTAATGAAAATTTCCCCTGAACATCTGTAACACGTATCATACTTTTTTTTTTTCTTCTGCAATTTTTAAAGACCATCAAGCAGGTTTACACTAGTCGCCTCTTGATCGATTCTTGGATGCGCATGTGGAGCATTGGAAGAAAAATTGATGTACAATTTACATTATACTGTGAAGCTAAACTACAATATTAAAATCAATGTAAAGTTGAATAAATGAGTGCCCGGTTTTTAAAAATACTATTAAAAACAGGGGCACTTTCATTCATTAAACTTTACATTGCACCGTTTAAAAAAAATAAAAAAAAATTACCTTTTTCTTGAGCAAACCAGGACCGGCGATCCTCCGCCTGCTTCTCGTGCTGTACTTAGCACCTCAATGGCGAAACCAGCTTCCTCCAATCATAGCGTGCACCCCGGAGCGCCCATCTCATGAGGCCATGCCGTGATTGGAGTAAGCCGGTTTCGTCATTGAGGTGTAGGGTTGACAGCTGTCCTTCAAAAAAAAAATACTGGACAATCAGTGAAGGGGGGGGGGGGGGGCTGGAAAGAAGCATGGTAGGCGGATTTGTGGCAGAAACAAAGGCATATATATATACATATATATATACAGGTGGTCCTCGTTTTACAACGGTTCAATTTACACCGTTTCAGAATAACAACCTTTTTTTCCAGTCATGTGACTACTATTGAAAAGAATTGAGAAGCAGTGCATTAATTAAAATAGCCAGTAGGTGGAGCTGTCCGCTAGTGTTGCAGCAAAGCCAAGCAAGCTGAAATTAATCAGTTTAACCAGACCTGAGCTATCGAGCAGATTTCAAAGGAACAAGATCTTTCTGTCTATAAATCAGTCCAGATTGGAATGCATAGAAAGAACTGTTTGCAGAAAAATGCAAGTGAAGTCTGTGTTGTGTGATTATTTTATTAGGTTTATAATGCTGTTTAGCAAATGTTTTTGTTCATTTAACTTAGTTTAATTATATATTCTGTGTTGTGTGATTATTTTATTAGGTTTATAATGCTGTTTAGCATTTTCTGAGTCTTCATTTCAAAGCTTTAAAAATAATGTATTAGGTGTTACTTATGACAAATTTGAGAGGGGCCTGGAACCTATCTCCCTCACTTCCCATTGACTTACATTATAAACTGGGTTTCAATTTACAACGGTTTCGATTTACAACCCTTCCTTCTGGAACCTAACCCCGGCGTAAACTGAGGGCTACCAATATATATATATATATATATATATATATATATATATATATATATATATATATATATATATATATATATATATATATATATATATATATATATATATATATATATATATATATATATATATATATATACCTATATGTATTTATATATATATATATATATATACCTATATGTATTTATATATATATATTTAAATTTATATAATATATATATAGTATTTATGTGTATATATATATATATATATATATATATATATATATATATATATATATATATATATATATATATATATATATGCAGGGTGAGCATATATATATATATATATATATATATATATATATATATATATATATATACACTCACCCTGCTGCAGTTTAGTTCTGCAAATAGCTAGTCTGTTTTACCATTGTGTGTTGTCCTAAAATATGTGCAATAACACAGATATGCTACAACTTTAAATACACTGCACACAAGAAACGTGTCTTTTAAATACTTTGGACTTATTTTATATTTTTTTAATGCAGATTCTCAAAGTGCACAATCCTAATTAAGTATATATTGCTCACTTGTATTTTGAGTGTATTAATAATAGTGGACTCAAAATTCAGTAAATAAGCTGCTATGCTGTACTCACTGTGTCTCCGGGTGCGTAAATAATATGTATGTGTTTTAGGCAGCGGGTTTTTCGGCTTCAGTCTGCTCTGCTTGTTAGACTGTGGCTAGAAAATCCTCTGCATGTCGCCTGGTGTTTGCACGTCCCTCCTCGGTTATTTAGCACTGGGAACTACTCTCTAGGCTGCAAATGGGACTGATCCATAGCACCATAGTCTGTAGCAGCTCAGCCAATAGTACGTCGTCCTGATGCTGCTTGGTCTAACCCCCACCTAGTAAGTTACATCCACCACGGTCAGAATCTGAGAGGCTACGCTGCGCTATTCAGCGTCCTTCCCAGGTCACATGACTAATACTAACATATGGCTCAGAAGAGACGCGCTGCGTTACTTGCACAATGGGACCCAAACATAAATGACATTTAAATGTCCGTTTTTTTAAAAACAATTTTAACAGACAGGAAACTAAAAAGCCGGACTGTCCGGTCAAATACCGGACAACTGGCAACCCTGTTGAGGTGCTAAGTATGGCATGAGAAGCTGGTAGAGGATTGCCGGCCCGGGTTTGCTGTAGAAAAAGTTTTTTTTTTTTTTTTAAATGCTGCAATGTAAGGTTTAGTGAATGAAAGTGCTCCTGTTTTTAATAGTAATTTTAAAAAACGAGCACTCATTCATGAAAGTTTACGTTCACTTTAACCAATCATGCTTTAGTGAACAGATTTAGTAGAGATGAGGCAACTTCCTTCTTGGAGAAATTAAGAGTATTCCTTTTATATAACACAATAATAGTGTAACCGTGTAACAAATCCCTGACCTATATAGTTTAAAACAAGGTCAGTTGTGGTATTAATGTGTATTTGTTTCATAATGGATTAAGCCAGATATAGGCTGGATTAGTGACAAGTGATAATATAAAGTTTGTTTATAAAGGAAAATGTGAATGTAGGTTATGGTCTCACTACAAGGGGGAAAAAAGCATGGAAACGCCAGCATGAAATTCTTAAAGATGTGTATTTATTCAGAGGAATTTATGTATTTATGTTCATTAACAGAAGAAGTAAACTGATCATAGATTTTGTTGACAGATATGAAGGATCTGCCTATATTTCCTTGTGAAGTGTAAGTTTAAAGGGACATTGTACACTAGATTTTTCTGTGCATAAATGTTTTGTAGATGATCCATTTATATAGCCCATCTGGTAGTATTTTTATAACAATGTATAGTTTTGCTTATTTTTTAAGAACATTGTGCTGATTTTCAGACTCCTAACCAAGCCCCACAGTGCCAGATGTATAC
Source organism: Bombina bombina (assembly GCF_027579735.1). Classification (NCBI taxonomy): domain Eukaryota; kingdom Metazoa; phylum Chordata; class Amphibia; order Anura; family Bombinatoridae; genus Bombina; species Bombina bombina. The sequence goes on along the minus strand of NC_069505.1, from coordinate 268,485,878 downwards.
GCGCGTTTACAGACTCCTGCTGGCTCCTGTTTATGTTATCTGTCTTCTCATATGCAGGGAAGGGGGGTGGGGAGTGTCTGCTCTTTTTGTTTACCCAGCCCCTTTCAGTGGGTGTCCCAGACTACCTCATCAACAGTGCTAACTTGGGAGCTTCTACGTAAGTTTTAAAAGGTTTTATACTGGATTTTTAGATTAGTATCTGTCATATTATTCTTTATAATAGTGTCTATTACATGCAGTTATATGAAAATTGGTGTATACTGTCTCTTTAAGGGACAGTCTAGTTAAATATAAACTTTCATGATTCAGACAGGGCATACAATTTTAAACAACTTTCCAATTTACTTTTTTCATCAAATTGTCTTTGTTCTCTTGGTATTCTTTGTTGAAAGCTAAACCTAGGTAGGATCATATGCTAATTTTGAAGCACTTGAAGTCTGCTTCTTATCTCAGTGCTTTTGGACAGTTTTTTTACAGCTAGACAGTGCTAATTCATGTGTGCCATTTCAATAACATCGTGCTTACTCCCATTGAGTTATTTATGAGTAAGCACTGATTGACTAAAATAAGGGGGCAGTCTGCAGAGGCTTATATACAAGGTAATCACAGAGGTAAAAAGTATATTATTATAACTGTGTTGGTTATGCAAAACTGTTTAATGGGTAATAAAGGGATTATCTATCTTTTTAAAGAATACAAATTCTGTAGAAGACTGTCCATTTAAAGGACAACTAAGTTCGTTTGAATTTCATGAGTATTAGATTTTTTTCTGACAAATTTCAGTTAGTTTTATTTTCCTTCCCACTACATCATGTGACAGCCATCAGCCAATCACAAAATGCATAAACGTATATTCTGTGAATCTTGCACATACTCAGTAGGATCTGGTGCCTCAGAAAGTGTAAATATAAAACAATTTAGCATATTTAGGTAATATGGTAAATGGAAAGTTGTTTAAAATTGTGTGCTCTATCTGAATCAGGAGAGTTTATTTTTTACTTTAGTGGTCCTTAAAGGGACACTGAACCCAATTTTTTTCTTTTGTGATTCAGATAGAGCATGCAATTTTAAGCAACTTTCTAATTTACGCTCATATTGTCAATGTTTCTTGGTTCTCTTGCTATCTTAATTTGAAAGATAAGGCATCTAAGCTTTTTTCTTGGTTTAGAACTCTGGACAGCAGTTTTTGATTGGTGGATGAATTTATCCACCAATCAGCAAGGACAACCTAGGTTGTTCACCAAAAATGGGCCGGCATCTAAACTTACATTCTTGCATTTCAAATAAAGATGCCAAGAGAATAAAGAAAATTTGAGAATAGGAGTAAATTAGAAAATTGCTTAAAATTTCATGCTCTCTGAATCACGAAAGAAAAAATTTGGGTTCAGTGTCCCTTTAAATGAATTATAAGGACAGCACTATGTATATCCCAGACATTCCGGAATCCCCTTACTGTATTTGATCATATATAGTATTCCATTAATTAACCACTATTTCTGTAAAGATGTGCTTCTCTCACTCAGAAATATCAGCAAACACTATCTATATTGCTGGAATGTGCTAGGATTAGCTGCAAATTGATATTACAAGTCCACGGTAAAGAAGAATTATCAGAGAATGTTTAGCGCGGGTCACATCCCTTTAGCCCGCCCTATACTTTCAATGGATATCACAGTCGTGTTAACATCGCTCATATTACAAGTTGAAAGTTATTTGTTGCCCTTGAGTACAACACATAACCACTCTAAAAAAGTTAGTGCAACTTAAGACCTGAAGTAGGGTGTTAGGGCTAGAATAAACATTTAGCAAAACACACGGAAAACATATTTAAATAAAGTATATATATATGCAGTATATATATATATATATATATACACACACACATTTACCGGCCACTTTATTAGGTACATCTGTTCAATTGCTCGGTAACACAAATTGCTAATCAGCCAATCACATGGCAGCAACTCAATGCATTTAGGCATCTAGACGTGGTGATGTCGACTTGCTGAAGTTCAAACTGAGCATCAGAATGGGGAAGAAAGGGGATTTAAGTGACTTTGAACGTGGCATGGTCATTGGTGCCAGACGGGCTTGTCTGAGTATTTAAAAAACTGCTGATCTACTGGGATTTTCACACACAACACAGAGAATGGTCAGAAAAAGACAACATATCCAGTGACCATCAGTTGTGTGGACGAAAATGCTTTGTTGATGTCAGAGGTCAGAGGAGAATGGGCAGACTGGTTCGAGATGATAGAAAGGCAACAGTAACTCAAATAACCACTCGTTACAACCAAGGTATGCAGAATACCATCTCTGAATGCAGAACACGTCAAACCTTGGTGCAGATGGGCTACAGCAGCAGAAGACCACACCGGGTGCCACTTCTGTCAGCTAAGAACAGGAAACTGAGGCTACAATTTGCACAGGCTCACCAACTGTACTTCAATGGCCTCCACAGTCACCAGATCTCAATCCAATAGAGGACCTTTGGGATGTGGTGGAACGGGAGATTTCCATCATGGATGTGCAGCCAACAAATCTGCAGCAACTGCTTGATGCTACCATGTCAATATGGACCAAAATCTCTGAGGAATGTTTCCAATACCTTGTTGAATCTATACCACAAAGAATTAAGGAAAAAGGGGGTCCAACCCGTAACTAGCAAGGTGTAACTAATAAAGTAGTGGGTGAGTGTGTGTGTATGTATGTGTATATATATATATATATATATATATATATATATATATATATATATATATATATATATATATATATATATATATATATATATATATATATATATATATATATATATATATATATATATATAAGCAAAATGAGTCAGTTGCACTCTCACAAACAATTTCTCCAAGGGCCAGGGTGCTAGAGTAGGTGATATGTAGTAGAATAGAAAACAGCACTCTCTGGACTTAAATTCAAACAGATAGTTTAATAGGTAACGTTTCGGGGAATGCTCCCCTTCATCAGACCTGATGTCTGATGAAGGGGAGCATTCCCCGAAACGTTACCTATTAAACTATCTGTTTGAATTTAAGTCCAGAGAGTGCTGTTTTCTATTCTAATATATATATATATATATATATATATATATATATATATATATATATATATATATATATATATATATATATATATATATATATATATACACATATACACATATACACATATACATACATACACTTTTGAGCCCTTCACAGTTTAAACCAATTGAATATCTTTGTTTTTTTCTAATAGAAATACTTCAAATACATTCACTTTTGAACCCTTTTCGGGTCATCCAACTTTTGTAATTTGTTTCAAACGTATTTTGATAACAAAAAATAAAATGCCTAAAGAAATTTAAAAAGAAACCTATTTACGCTATTTAATCCCTAAATATTCAATATCACCCCAACACAATAAACCCCTACTCTATTAACCCCTAAACCTCCTAAAAAAAATAATCAATCAGCCAATAGAAATTTGCTTTTTTCCTATTGGTGATTAAAAAAAAGAAAAGAAAAAGCTTATTCTATTGGCTGATTTGAAATTGAATTTGAAGTCAGCCAATAGAACTGCCAGGACACCCCTGGGAAACTGGAATTCAAAGCTCAGTGTGCTGCCTGGACAGACTGAAGTTAGATTGAAGTCCGCCGTTTTTTTTTTTTTTTTTTGGGGGGGGGGGTTAGTTTTAGTATAGTGTTTTTTTTTTACTAGTTTAGTTTTAGTATATCTTTTTTTTTGGGGGGGGGGGGGCGAGGGCTTTTTTTTTCTTATGATACTTTAGTTTAGGCCTCTATTCAAAGACATGTTGCATATTTTCAAGCAGGTTCACTTTAATCGGCATCATATTTTGACGTGTATTCAAAAAGAAATACGTAGAAAATGCACTGCCAATATTCAAGTTTTTAAAGGGACACTGAACCCAAATTTTTTCTTTCATGATTCAGATAGAGTAGCAATTTTAAGCAACTTTCTAATTTACTCCTATTATCAATTTTTCTTCGTTCTCTTGCTATTTTTATTTGAAAAAGAAGGCATCTAATCTTTTTTCTTGGTTCAGAATTCTGGACAGCACTTTTTTATTGGTGGATGAATTTATCCACCAATCAGCAAGGACAACCCAGGTTGTTCACCAAAAATGGGCCGGCATCTAAACTTACATTCTTGTATTTCAAATAAAGATACCAAGAGAATGAAGAAAATTTGATAATAGGAGTAAATTAGAAAGTTGCTTAAAATGTCATGCTCTATCTGAATCACAAAAGAAAAAAATTGGGTTCAGTGTCCCTTTAAGCACCGCTTGAAAAAAACCCAATCAGTTTTCAAGCATCAATTGAACAAAAACAAGCAAAGAAATTGTGGTGTTTTTATTTTCTAGTATTTTTTCTAGCTCACAGTACTTTTTTACTATATTTTTTATGGGTTCTGTGTGTGCCAAGAGACATAGCATTTATGCATTGTGCATTTGCAAGTACTTTTTTTCTGCACTGCTGCTGTTTCCTCCATCGCTTACAATGGGGCTTGCCAGCAAGTAGGTTGGCGAAGATTTGCAGCGAGAAAACAAGCGTGTTTATTTTCTTGTTTGCTTTTTGAATAGCATTCCAAGCCAATATGGCTGCCTGAAGCATGGAATATTGCAGCCACATGTATTTTCCTGCAACAGTTCATGCTTCGGCCTAAGAGCTGCGTATCTCAGCCGTACTGCTTGAATCAGCAGGTTTTCTTGATTTTGAATGAGGGCCTTAGTTATATGCAAGTTATAGCACAATAATACATTGTCTATGTATTTAGCCCCTGTAAAGAGGTTCTACTGGGAGCTAGCTGAACACATATTGTGAGCCAATGACAAGAGGATATATGCTGTTCTTGAGCCAACCTAGCTATGCTTTTCAACAAAGTAAAACAAATAAATTGCATAATAAAAGTAAACAGAATAGCATCTTAAAATTGCATGTTCTCTCTGAATCATGAAACTGTAATTCCAACTTTTAAGCTAATTAAACGTATCATATAAACATCTCTATGGAAAAAAGGAAAGATATTTTTTCCTCCTGTGTATATTGGCTGTTTATATATATACCTATATAAAGAATAAAACAAAATATTAGATCTCCTGATACCATAAACTCATTGCTGATATTGCTCAAAGGGCAGATCTGATGAAGTGTCACAAGTTTATAGTGAAATCCTACAAGATCACAGTAAAGGAAAAAAGTAGCTGGATGGTAATTGCTCACATATGACCACTTTACATACAACCTCATCATTCAAAAACAAAAGCTTAACAATTTTTAGAGTAATAAATACTTTAGTGCAGGGTTCTTCAAACCACAGGTCAGGGCCCATTACTGAGTCGCAACACCATGTGTGGGTGTTGTATGAGTGTGTGTGTGTTGTGTGTTGTATGAGAGTATGTGTGGTGTGTGTGTTCTATGAGAGTGTGTGAGGTGTGTGTGCTGTATGAGAGTGTGTGTGTTGTATAAGAGTGTGTGTGGTGTTTATGTTGTATGAAAGTGTGTGTGGTGTGTGTTGTATGAGAATGTGTGAGGTGTGTGTGCTGTATGAAAGTGTGTGTGTTGTATAAGAGTGTGTGTGGTGTTTGTGTTGTATGAGAGTGTGTGCGATGTGTGTTGTGTGTGTTGTATGAGAGTGTGTGTTGATGGAGAGTGTGCATGGTGTGTGTGTTCTATGTGATTTTGTGTGGTATGTGTGTTGTATGAGATTTTGTGTTGTGTGTGGTGTGTGTTGTAGGTGTTGTATGAGTGTGTATGTTGTATGAGAGTGTGTGTTGTATAAGAGTGTGTGTAGTGTATGTATTGTAGGGAGTGTGTCTGGTGTGAAAGTGTGTGTGTGGTGTGTGTGTTGTATAAGAGTGTGTGTGGTGTGTGTGTTGTGTGTGTTGTATGAGATTGTGTGTGGTGTGTGTGTTGTATGAGTGTGTGTGTTGTATGATATTGTGTGTGGTATGCGTGTGTATTGTATGAGTGTGTGTGTTGTATGTGAGTGTGTGTGTGACACATTGTAGACACTTTGCCAAAAATTGCAGCTATCCTGTTATATATTACTTCAGAAATGTTGATACCAAGGGGCCGTTTTCTCATGTGTCAGGCGGACATGATCCGCTGTAGCAATCATGTCTGCCAGACATCGATAAATGCAGACAGCATACGCTGTCGGCATTTATCATTGCACAAGCATTCCTTGTGAAATGCTTGTGCAATGCCACCCCCTGAAGATTCGCAGCCAATCTGTCGGTAGCAGGGGGTGTCAATCAACCCGATCCTATGCGATCGGGCGGATTGCTGTCTGCCGCCTTAGAGGTGGCGGACGAGTTAAGGAGCAGCGATCTTAAGACCGATGCTTCTTAACTTATGTTTCTGACGAGCCTGAAGGCTTGTGCAGAAACAGCTGCATATAGCAGCATTCGAGCCGTGATAAATCGGCCCCTTTGCATAAAAAGGTATGTGGTATCATGGCACTGGGTCTTGGGAAAGTTTGAAGAATCCTACTTTAGTGCATAGTGGATAAATTAAGACTACTATTCACTAGGTGGCGCTATTGCATTATGTATTTGTTGGTTTTACTTGTAGAATCTATATGGTCTGCTTGTTGTGTGACTGTAGAAAAACAAAATTATGTATAAAGATGGATAAATGTTTAAATTGCAGAATACATGTTCCCCTTTACATTTGTATGTCAATTCTAATATTTCCATAAAACAAATGCTAGCAATCACATTTTAAACGTTAAAATTTTAACATGAAATGCAGCATTCAAGTATTCGCATGTAACACAAGAATATTATATATGAATATTGATGTGTTAATACATATTAATTAATTGAGAATCAAAATTTTAATGTTAAATTTAATATTTAAATGTTACATTTAATAACCAAGTGCTTTATTCAATAAAAAAAATACTTTTCTTGCAAAAATATGTGTTGAATGTTTTCAAAGCATCCAACATATGTAATACATAGTGATTAATATGAAAAATTGCATGGGTGGAATTTGGAATAGTAACATATAATATAGCAAACATGTTTCTAGTAAAATACTGTTACAGTAACATACACATAGGCTATGTGTGGCCAGTGACTGTCCCTGTTAAAGGGCCATTATACACTTATTTTTTCTTTGCATAAATGTTTTGTAGATGATCTATTTATATAGCTCATCAAGTTTTTAGGTTTTTTTAATGTATAGTTTTGCTTATTTTTAAATAACATTATTTTATGTGAATGCCGTCAGCTACCTTCTCAAGCTTGCTGCTGTTTGTGTAAAGGGTCTTTTCATATGCAAAAGAAGGGGGAGGGGGGAGTGTCTCATTTGCCACTTGCAGTGAGCTTTCCAACTGCCTTTTCAACAGAGCTAAACTGAAAGCTTTTAAGTAAGTTTTTAAACCATTTTATACTGGATTTTTATATCAGTATCTGTGCATCTTATTCTTTATAGTAGTGTCTATTACATGCAATTATATGAAAATGAGTGTATACTATCCCTTTAAGAGCGTCATTGGTGGATTGTGTAATACAAATTGAGCTATTGCTGACACAATTCTGCTGCCAATACTTGTGCTCTAAACAGATACAATTAGTGTCTACAGGATCTGCAGAGCATATGTACATATGCTACTGAAACAGTAAGAGCTATTACTAGAAACAAGTATATAACACAAATGTTTGTAAGTGCGCTTGAGAACACATCAGTTTTGACCATAACGCCCCTTTCATGAATTTGCCTATAAAATGTTGCCATCCCTAATTATAACTACATTACTGTAGGATTACTATAGGCATACAAAGTATTTTTTTTGTGTTATTTTACATAAGTTATATGCACACTCCTCTGTGATTTATAAAAAAGAAAATTAATGGTTCCTTTAATTTAAATAATTTGGATATAAACAACATTAATATTATATTTCACTCACTAATTATCATCAGAACTAGAAGAACGGTTCTGTGTTATTTAATGCTTTTTTTTCTCTTTTCATGTCAACTTTTAATTTGTTTCAATTGTGACAACTTTGGATCATTAGTTACAACTTAATACTGTACAACAATGCACTGATAGCACAAGCTATTATTTAACATCACCCTTAAAAAGTAAAGGAATGATTAATATATTCTTAACAATAAATAGATCAAATGTTGTGTTTCCTCATTGGCACAAGGGGGACATTTATTAAACAGCAGATCAGGCAACTAAAACATATATGCAAATGAGTTCACAGTGAGATGTTGCCTAGATTCATTGCCTTTGCATTAGTATTTATACAATTCTAAGTTTAAAAATGTCTTATACATCATTAACTATGGACTGTGCCCAGATATATTATTGTTTGTGCGATTTGTGTCAAAATTATTGGATAAAGACAGAACAGGAAAACATTTCTGACACTAACTTTACCTTTAAAGTGACTTGAAAGTAAAAATACATTAAAGATTTCTATTAAAACTTATAGGGCTAGATTACAGCGGGGAGTCGTGATAAGCAATATCGTGGCCGCGCGAACTTGTGCGCATATTATAAGTTAAAAATAAATGTGTTCACTCGAGCACAAACAAATTTAGTGCACGTCGGGTTAGCACGGCGGAAGACCTAGAGGTAGATTTAACATTGGTCGAGCGGACATGAGTCACTGTAGCGAATCATGTCCACTCAGCCTCGCTAAATGGCAAAAGCATATGCTGTCAGCATTTATCATTGCACAAGCATTTCTATTGAAATGCTTGTGCAATGACGTCCGCTGCTCACCAGCGGGCCAATCGGCCGCCGGCAGAGGGTGTCAATCATCCCGATCATATCGAATCAGGGTGATTTCAGTCCGTAACCTAAAAGGAGAAGTTATGACCACTGCTTCTTAACTTTCTTTCAGGCGCACCTGAAATAAAAGGGGTCGGAAGCACCATCTGCTGCTTGTTAAATCTACCCCCTAGTGTAAAGTGTAAGAGTTCAAATAAAATGTACACAAAAAAACACAACATAAATACATTCAAATAAATTGTTACATTCATATAAACACGTTCTGATTAAAATGATTAATATAAATATTAATACAATTTTTATATGAGGGTTATATACATATAATTCAAAAGGAGACACCGACATCCATCTTTCTTGTAGGTAAAATCTTGTAAACTTTATTAGGCAATGTTAAAAAGAAGAGACAACACAGCAAATGTACTAAGAGTCAGACGTGGGCGCAGCATACAGGCATACGCGTTTCGGAAAGAGATTCCGTAGTCACAGCCTGACATGCTACCCCACACACCTGTTTAAAAACCCCATGGGCTAATATAATAGGTTAAAACAGGAACTACCCCCATAGACTCTAGCCAATAGGACAGTAAATAACATATACAGCAGTAATCCTAATTAACACTTCATTATCTCAGTGGCCAGCATATCTGCTATATACAACAAAAAATCATAGTAAATATAAATGCATATGAATAGACATTTTTGTATAACTAAATGACAGTCACAATCCTAATGCGAAAGTGTCAATAATATTTAAGATGTAGCACAGGGGAGATGTCATAGCTACAGCATTATTTGAAAAAATGTATTAATATAGTAGTAAAATAAATAAATAAATAATAAGATTGAGAAAGAGCATAATGGGCAAATTAGTATGATGTAAATGAATCACATGAATATGTAAAGGGATTTCATCATAGGAGGAATAGATGATCATAATACAGATAAAATGAGCAAAAAATGTATACCGTCGTATGCAAAAAGGGTATATAAGTGTCAGAAGGGCTCCATGTGCTTAATATATAGATACTGTCATGTGAGCTATTAGATAATAAATACAATCATTGGTGTACAGAGCAAATATTAGCAGAATATTATTCCCAGTGATTAATAATATCAAATCTGGAATTCAGACCTTTGGGTAGTCTGCTTTCAAGGGTAAATATCCAATATGCTTCCCTTCTTGCCAATATTGTATCTATATCACCACCCCTAGGGGGCCTAAGGATCTTTTCTATAGCACACCATGAGAAATATCTTAAATCGTTATTATGAAAAGAGCCAAAGTGTTGTACTATTGGAGTACTGGCTTTGTTGATTTTAAATGACGACAGGTGTTCCCGTATGCGGGTATTTAGGTCCCGTGAGGTGAGACCTACATACTGTAATTTACAGTGAGAGCATTCAATAAGGTAAATGGCATATTCTGTGGTACAATTCATACAGGTACCAATGTCATACCTCTTGTTGGTGACCATACTAGAAAAATTCCGTGTCACTTGAACGTACTCACAAGGTTTACACTTGCGCCGACCACATTTGAACATGCCAGTATGCCTTAGCCAAGATGATTGACTCTCAGTTTTGCTTTTCAATAACGTAGGGGCCAAAAGATTACCCAATGTTGGGCTTCTCCTATAGGAGCATCTGAGCCCATTCTTAACAGTATTGACTAGCTTATCGTCAGCTGAGAGGAGAGGGAAGTGTCTACGAACTATCTTACAGATATCTTGATACTGTATACTATGATTGGTAACAAAAGTCAAACCTTTGAAATCATCATTTTTTACCTACAAGAAAGATGGATGTCGGTGTCTCCTTTTGAATTTGCTGATTACTCCAGTCCTTACCGACCCATCAGCTGATGCTACAGCCTGGAGCGGATCACAGTTTGCAGCACCTCCGGAAAAGAACTCCTGCCATTGGAGGAATACCCGTGACGTATAGCTACACACCCACACTCAAGCCGACGAGCACACGGAATACAGCTGAGGCCCTGTGAGCCGCTCAATTGAAGTCTGGATCTTCGGAAGCGGCACAGAGGCGGCTGTACTTTGGGCAGCGACACTGTCAAGTGGATAATCGAACTGGCTAGAGTGGGGTGAGTTACTCAATTGCATAAGTGCTATTTGAAGTGTCACTCATTACCGGGGTTTCTGCACTGGTCCATTCATACTTATTGATTACAGCCCGGTTTGGCTGAGGTCTGTCGTTGGGTTTCTCTGTTTGATTTGTTTGTTATTGGGTATACCCTGGATGTACCAACATCTAACACAGACTGTTCAAGCCTCCAGCCTGCAATTTTCTGCTCAGCTATGGAGACAACACAGCACACTTTTTACTCTTTGTTGCCAGCTAATGCACGCACTACAAATCTTACTGACTGTGAATTGATTTTCTCAGAGGATAAAAGCATACTGGCATTAAGTACTTTATTTGAACTCCTGGAAAAACTTTTGATAAAAGAATCTAAATTACAGTGGGACATTTGGACCCTCGAAAAGTACAAAAGTTTGAGTATGATACCAAGGGGACTACGGGTCTTTAAATTCCCCACGTTTGATGTGGATACCAATGACAAGGAATTTATAGACTCATGGAATAATGTACTATCTGACTGCTCCCTGAGACTTATGATGTTATTATTGATTTATAAAAACAAACAATTAGAGTCTTTAAGAATAGAAATTAATGATTTGCAAGTAGAACTTAATAGACGGTCTAGTAATCCTGATTTTGCGAAATTTGACAAAATATTGAGGGAACTGATTGCTAAGGGCAGGTCAGAAATTATGGAGAGAAAACATACTAAGTTCATAAGAGATAAATTTGACTATGCTAACAATTGTGTATACATATGGAATAAGAAATCTAGAGGGAATTCTAGATCCAACCAACCAAGATTTGGGAGGAGGAGAAGGGCTAACAATAGGAACAAACAGAATAAAAATAACAATAATAATTCATCTAAAAATGTTACCTTTTCTGGGAGTGACACTGACTACTCCAGTGATGGTGACAAACCAGCTGATGCTATTCAGGATATACAATCTATCACATACCAAAATGATGAACCTCAAGCTGCTATTGCGGCAGGTCCACATCTTGTATATGAAGACAATACTAATAATGTTACTAACATAGTGAGACCGAAGCAGTCTGCTTATATGGAGACTCCGCACATCACATCTAGACCAGACAACTCTGTACTAGAACAGGTTTTTCCACAGGTACAGGGAGGCATAGCGGGGGGAGGAAGAGGCACTCACATTACCAAACAGAATCCAGTCATGAAAAACAATCAGGACAAATATCAGCTGAGGGAACCGAGACCCCAAACCAAGTACAAATAGTAGGAAATGTGGTCAATTTATCATCTTTCCCACTTAATGATACACAATATAGAGTATTAAATTTGGGGCTAAACTTTGCACCTAATAACGACTTTGATCTATTTCAAACCATTATTGACATCAACAGATTAGTTAGGAACATAACTCTGAGAAAACATTTCTCGGATAATGTCAGTACTATTGATTTTACTCCCATGAATGGGGAAAGTGACATCACTACTAATAAACATAATTTCTCTGAGAATTGTGATATTGTCTCATTACAACAACTACAGTTAGACAATACATCTGAACATGACACTAGGACCAGAGGCCCTACCCTAAAGAAAAAATCTCGATTTTATCCCATACAAAGTAGGGGTAACATTGTTGAAATCTTCCACTCAAGAGTGGAAAATGACTTGGTTGAACTAAAATCTAGACGGTCCAACTACAAGCCCAATCTATCTTTGTCTGAAAGAGAAGCAGTGACTTCCCTAAGAAATAATCAGGATTTGGTTATCAGGAAATCAGACAAAGGTGGAATGGTTGTAGTAATGGACCGAGTACAGTATATAGCTGAAGGTCTCAGACAGCTGAATAATGAACATGACTACCTAATTCTAGGAAGGGATCCCACTAATGAGTACAAAAATGAACTCAAACATCTCTTGGATGAAGGTATTGAGCAAGGGTGTATAGATAGCAATACAGCTGAATTCCTTTTTGTGGATAATCCGAAGACACCACTGTTCCATCATTTCCCCAAGACTCACAAATCCCTTATAGATATAAAAGGTCGTCCCATTGTCAGTGGAGTTGAGTCACTCTTGGGAAACCTCTCTCAATGGCTGGATAACATACTCCAGCCTATTGTTATGTCTCTCTTATCATATGTTCGTGATACTAAGCATATCCTAAATATACTTGAGCATATTAATTGGACTGAGTCTAGTATGTGGATGACAATTGATATTGTCTCTTTATATTCTAGCATCCCCCACCAGAAGGGAGTGGAAGCTGTCACTTTTTTTCTGGATAATTTCACTGATTATGATCATTGCCTAAAGAATTTTATTCTTAAGGTACTCACATTCCTATTAACACACAATTTTTTCAAATTTGAAGACACTTATTATCTCCAGAGATGTGGTACCGCCATGGGGGCTAAATTTGCCCCCTCCTATGCAAATTTATTTCTAGGATGGTGGGAATTTTACCACATCTTTGGAGATAATAATATTTACAGATCTCATATATCTCTATACCAGAGGTATATAGATGATCTTATCTTCATCTGGACAGGAAGTGAGGAAACTATTCCCCCGTTTCTGGAATACCTACATTGCAATGATCTCAACCTGAAATTTACCTGTGAATTTAATCCACATACAATAAACTATCTTGACATTACACTGCGGGGTAACCCTGATGGTAAGATTGAATCTACCGTTTACAGGAAGCCCATTTCAGGCAATTCACTCCTTCAAGGCACTAGTTGCCATCCCAAGCATGTTCCATATGCTATTGCCAAGGGAGAATATACTAGGCTGAGGAGGAATTGCACTAGCTTCCAACAATTTCAACAAGAATCAGTTGATCTAGAAAGGAGACTCCTAGAAAGGAAGTACCCCAAAGCAATAGTTAAAAGGGCTAAAGCTGCTGTCAGTACCATAGAGAGAAGGGATCTGTTAAATATGAAATCTTCAAAAAATGATGATTTCAAAGGTTTGACTTTTGTTACCAATCATAGTATACAGTATCAAGATATCTGTAAGATAGTTCGTAGACACTTCCCTCTCCTCTCAGCTGACGATAAGCTAGTCAATACTGTTAAGAATGGGCTCAGATGCTCCTATAGGAGAAGCCCAACATTGGGTAATCTTTTGGCCCCTACGTTATTGAAAAGCAAAACTGAGAGTCAATCATCTTGGCTAAGGCATACTGGCATGTTCAAATGTGGTCGGCGCAAGTGTAAACCTTGTGAGTACGTTCATGTGACACGGAATTTTTCTAGTATGGTCACCAACAAGAGGTATGACATTGGTACCTGTATGAATTGTACCACAGAATATGCCATTTACCTTATTGAATGCTCTCACTGTAAATTACAGTATGTAGGTCTCACCTCACGGGACCTAAATACCCGCATACGGGAACACCTGTCGTCATTTAAAATCAACAAAGCCAGTACTCCAATAGTACAACACTTTGGCTCTTTTCATAATAACGATTTAAGATATTTCTCATGGTGTGCTATAGAAAAGATCCTTAGGCCCCCTAGGGGTGGTGATATAGATACAATATTGGCAAGAAGGGAAGCATATTGGATATTTACCCTTGAAAGCAGACTACCCAAAGGTCTGAATTCCAGATTTGATATTATTAATCACTGGGAATAATATTCTGCTAATATTTGCTCTGTACACCAATGATTGTATTTATTATCTAATAGCTCACATGACAGTATCTATATATTAAGCACATGGAGCCCTTCTGACACTTATATACCCTTTTTGCATACGACGGTATACATTTTTTGCTCATTTTATCTGTATTATGATCATCTATTCCTCCTATGATGAAATCCCTTTACATATTCATGTGATTCATTTACATCATACTAATTTGCCCATTATGCTCTTTCTCAATCTTATTATTTATTTATTTATTTTACTACTATATTAATACATTTTTTCAAATAATGCTGTAGCTATGACATCTCCCCTGTGCTACATCTTAAATATTATTGACACTTTCGCATTAGGATTGTGACTGTCATTTAGTTATACAAAAATGTCTATTCATATGCATTTATATTTACTATGATTTTTTGTTGTATATAGCAGATATGCTGGCCACTGAGATAATGAAGTGTTAATTAGGATTACTGCTGTATATGTTATTTACTGTCCTATTGGCTAGAGTCTATGGGGGTAGTTCCTGTTTTAACCTATTATATTAGCCCATGGGGTTTTTAAACAGGTGTGTGGGGTAGCATGTCAGGCTGTGACTACGGAATCTCTTTCCGAAACGCGTATGCCTGTATGCTGCGCCCACGTCTGACTCTTAGTACATTTGCTGTGTTGTCTCTTCTTTTTAACATTGCCTAATAAAGTTTACAAGATTTTACCTACAAGAAAGATGGATGTCGGTGTCTCCTTTTGAATTTGCTGATTACTCCAGTCCTTACCGACCCATCAGCTGATGCTACAGCCTGGAGCGGATCACAGTTTGCAGCACCTCCGGAAAAGAACTCCTGCCATTGGAGGAATACCCGTGACGTATAGCTACACACCCACACTCAAGCCGACGAGCACACGGAATACAGCTGAGGCCCTGTGAGCCGCTCAATTGAAGTCTGGATCTTCGGAAGCGGCACAGAGGCGGCTGTACTTTGGGCAGCGACACTGTCAAGTGGATAATCGAACTGGCTAGAGTGGGGTGAGTTACTCAATTGCATAAGTGCTATTTGAAGTGTCACTCATTACCGGGGTTTCTGCACTGGTCCATTCATACTTATTGATTACAGCCCGGTTTGGCTGAGGTCTGTCGTTGGGTTTCTCTGTTTGATTTGTTGGTTATATACATATAAACATAAATAAATACACTATATGGCAGCAGTTTTGCAAGAACGTTATCCATGTGCAAGAGCACTAGAGGGCAGCACTATTTCCTGTCATATAATGCTCCAAATGACTACCTAGGTATCTCTTCAACAAAGAATACCAAGAGAACAAAGCAAATTTGATAATAGAAACACAATAGAAGCTTTTTAATATTGTAGTATTTGATCCCATTTGTTAACTGCAGGAGACAGACAGATGCCAGTTTACCTTATTAAACATATTAGTATTCTGCTATTCTAATGTAAAATGAAGGAGACTCAGACATGTAAACAAATATATATATAATTTAATAAAGATTGTTAATAAAAAAATCTGCATGCTGCTTTATTGAAAGTAATTTGATTGATGCCTATACATAATACCAAGAAAGACTGCATGCCTGATGTCCCACAGACAACAATATAAAGCTGTACCCTTTTACAATGCACAACAGAATACAGTCACAGACAGGTATACTATAAATGTGGGACTGTCCCAGGAAAATCATGACAGCTGGCAAGTTTACTAACACAATTACCTAACTACACTAACTAATAACCATGTATATTTGGATGTGGATGAATGTAAAAACAATATTTTCTTATGTGTTGTTATCACCTGAGCATGATAAAGAAGCAGTCCCTTTAAAAAAAATACAAACAACTTTATGCAACAACAAAAAAGTTGATTTGGTACAAAACAAAAAAACAGTTACACTAAAGGCAGGAAAGGTTTTTATGTAGGTGGTAAAAGACTTTAAATTGACACTATTCAATAACAAACTGTCAATTGATTGACTGTCTGCCAATAAGTATCAAAACTTCATTTTTGTTCCTGGCCAATCCTGAACCCATTAAAAAATAATAATCCTAATACCATTAATAATATAATAACTTTGAAAAATAAAATTATAATAATAAAAAAGTGTTGGTGATGGCTTGTAGCAGTAACACTAGCTACTACTTTAACTTTATTTCAGTTTAATCTGCTGTCTATCTTATCCTCTGTTGCCCTGAAGAAATTTCCCATAGGAAATAGCAGGTGAACAAATTTTTGTTAACAAATGCCGAACAAACACACAAAAAAGATTATTTTGTGAGGAACCTTTTCTCCAAAAAATGTTTTTTTGTCCAACCTCATGCCTACTAATTAACTTGTTACCACCATTTCCTATATGTTTTACTCCTTAAACCTCCAGCACATGTCTAATATAACCTGTAATTGTATTATTATCATGTAGTAATGTGGTATTTTCAGTAATTGGAGTATCTGTAATTTCCTCTGAGTTAGATAATGAAATGAGCACATAAAATACATTTTCAGACCCATTACTGGCTTTAATAGCCATCAGAAGTGTAAAATCAGGATCTTACAGTACATTTATCCATCACATTGGCTGTTAGTCATTATTAGTGTGGTAGATGGAACTCATCTCTTTTTTTTTTTCACCTTAAAAAGCAACATTCATTTATGGAACTGTGAGATATTGTATATCTAATCTGCATATTTTACCCAGAGTTCTACTGATACTTGTATAGATGTGCTGATTGGCTATACAATTATTTTTACGTTTTTTTTTCTATTGAAATTTATAAAATGCTTATTTTAATTTAGTTTAATATATGGATCATCACAAATAGTTTACAACAATAACACAAATTTAAGTATATTATAAAAAGCTTTGTCATTGTGTTAAGATTTGTCTTTTATATTTTATTTAAAAGGCCCTTGAACTATTTTGTTTAATATTTCAGCAACTACACACTCAGGGCAAGATTACAAGTTGCGCGTTATGAGTTTTATGTGTGCGATGTGGTCTTATCGCAATCAATTTCCTTTGCACAACTATTACAAGTTTTGAAAAATCGATATTGCGCAGGCACATTCGCTTTTTAAGCAACAATCCTTTCTGCGCTTAAAGAGCTGTAGTTAACAGTTTTGCGCAACATAAAAGTTTTACAAAACACTTCAAAAATATTTTACAAAGTTACACTCATATTAACACTGTCTAATAAAAACTATTTTTAAAAAAAATATTGCACACAAAAGTTATAAGGGCTCAAAAATATGAGATCTCAGGTGTTAGAGACCAAAGCTGATGCAGGGATTTAACGTTGACATGCATACACATACATAGAGAAACATGCATTTATATGTATATTGATATGTTTAACTATGGAGATAATGACAAGATTTCACATTGCAATCTTATGCACATTAAACAATATCTCAGAGGGATTTTCAAAACAATATTCACATTTAAATTTCAATATAGCTAGACATATACAGTATATATTTATATACATATCTCGCAATAAATAGAGATATCAGTCCAAATATCATCACATATATAGAGAAATATTTATTTGTAAATAAATAGAACATATTTCGTTACGAAAACATTTTCAGAATATGAAATATTTGCATTTTCATGTACTCTTTTAAAGGAGAATACGTCATGGGTTTTGCACAACATATTAGCGTTTTTGTGTGTTTTTTTTTTCTATTTGTCTTCTCTATTGACTTTTATGGGGAATACGAGAATGAGACACATATACAAAATTACTTAGGACCATAAATCTGTACTGGAGCCTTATTAGCGATAAAACGCAACGCAACCAAGTAGGAACACAAGCCAAAAGGTCCACAATATGTACACAGGGTGCCCAGTAGGATGATACCGCAGCATAAACTTCCCACTAGCCCAACAGCCACTCTTACCGGACTTGTGTGAGGCTCTCAGTGCACGGGTATGTCAGAATACCTCTCCAAGTGCTCCCCTCTCTTCACCGGCGTGGCTCGGCATCCTGGTGGTGTGGCTCTTCGTCCTGATGGATCATCTGCATACATCCATCACTGGGTCACGCCTGCTTTCCTCGTCATTGAAACTGCTCCTCCAATGGCTGTCATCGAAACTGCTCCTCCAATAGCTGATCGAAACTGCTCCTCCAATGGCTGATCAAAACTGCTCCTCCAATAGCTGAATACGAGAATGCACACACAATTTGGCTGGTTAGATTATGTGGCTTAATGTGCCCGCAAAATAAGTTATTTTGCAACTTAGATCAAGAAAAGCAAGGGGCCCCTCATAGTGAACTCTGTGTGCAAATGGACAAGGAGTAATGAAAAATAAAACTCACAATTGAGATGGCACTAGTGAAAGTGCAAACACCAGGCTGACAATCGCAGTAGTCAGCTCACTGGATACTGATCCCGTATCAGGGGTGGCTCAGAGCTTTTCTCCTGCGTCTGGGCAATGTACTCTTCAAATCCTCATTTTCCAATAGGGGATGCACCAATGTGAATCACACACCAAACTCAAATGAATGGTGTGTTAGACAAACCACTTATGGAATGATTGCAGATAAGAGCTTCTGTAGAAATTAAAAGTGAGAAGCAGACTCCTCCGTGTTAAAACTTAAAAACAAGGTTTTTAATCAATTCTTGCAACGCGTTTCTCAACCTTAAAATCGGTCGACATATGTCTTTTGCCTGATGAAACGACCGTGTTTAAGGTCGAGAAATGCGTTGCAAGTATTGATTAAAAACCTTGTTTTTAAGTTTTAACACGGAGGAGTCTGCTTCTCACTTTTAATTTCTACAGAAGCTCTTATCTGCAATCATTCCATAAGTGGTTTGTCTAACACACCATTCATTTGAATTTGGTGTGTGATTCACATTGCATCCCCTATTGGAAAATGAGGATTTGTAGAGTATATCCGCCCAGACGCAGGAGAAAAGCTCTGAGCCACCCCTGATACGGGATCAGTATCCAGTGAGCTGCCTGTTTGCACTTTCACTAGTGCCATCTCAATTGTGAGTTATTTTTCATTACTCCTTGTGCATTTGCACACAGAGTTCACTATGAGGCGCCCCTTTCTTTTCTCGATCTAGATTACCACAGGGAACCAAGATCACTCTCCACAAGCGGAGCTGCCTCATACCGTCCTGAAATCGGATTCACATCCACACAGAGAAACCTTTTATAAATGGACTAATAAGTTATACACATTGGTTGTCAGACACTGTATCAAATTATTTCATTCAGAGTGGCAACAATATAACAAAGTATCAATATTTTTATTGTCTTTTAAACATTTTTATCATTGTTTCACATTTATTGTTTTAACCACTCACTTCCCTTATTAGTCAAGAGTGTGCCAACTTTCTGGGTTTTATCACCTAGCATCTCTATTTTGCAACTTGTAATACCTACGCAACCCCAAGTGACGCAAAAAAAAAAAAATTGTTCACACACAACAGTTAGCGAGCCACAAACCATTCATTATCTAGCCCTAAATGTGTTCCTAGCAATCCATCATATCCGTGTATTAAGTTGTTTATAAATTAGCTGAGTTACCTATATAATGTCATGTGAAATAGCTGTTCTGGAGTCTTCGATAAACTTCAGAATGACTAGGGTTTGCATGGTGAACCAACCACCTATACTTAAAATGTAAATACTGCGGTATTGACTATGGAAAGGTATGTAAACAAGAGGAAGCTGCAGAAATCAACTGCCCAATGGGAAGGAGAGCAAGCCGATGCGAAAAGGTCTTTCTGCAGCTGCTTTGAATACATTAAACTATTCTCTGCTGACTGCTTAAAGGGGCAGTATAAACCAAACTTACTTAGAAGCTCTCAATTTAGCACTGTTAATGAGATAAGCCTGGACCACCCACTGAAAGGGACTGATAGCAGAACCACCCCCCTCCCCTGCATATGAAAAGACCCATTATACAGATAGAAGCAGTCTGAAGTCTTTATACAACACCAGTATACATCTAAAACGTTGGAGCTTAGTTAGGAGTCTGAAAATCATCACAATGTTAATTAAAAATAAGCAAAACTATAGATTTGCTTGATTTTGTTATTTCAGAGCAATCCAGGGATATACCGTAAACCCTATGGTCTATGTTTACCTGTTTTTTATTTTTAACTACTTCTAATTAGAGCAGATACACATATAACTCATACTATTTTTAAAGGGACAGTCAAGTCAAAATTATACTTAAATGGATTGAATGTAGCATAAAATTGTAAACAACTTTCCTATTTACCTCTATAGTATTATCTAATTTGATTTGTTCTCTTGGTATCCTATATTGAAAAGAATACCTGGGTAGGCTCAGGAACTGGGAGTTAGCTGCCTATTGTTGGTTGCACATCTATGCCTCTTGTCATTGACTTACTAATGTGTTCAGCTAGCTCTCAGTAGTGCATAGCTGCTCCTTCAATGAAGGATACCAAGAGAATGAAGCAAAATTGATAATAAAAGTAAAATGTAATGTTTAAAAGTGTATGCCCTATCTGAATCATGAAAGAAAAAAATTGGGTTTAACTTTAAAGTAGACACTTCTGCCACCTACAGGTAGTAGAAAGAAAAAGCATGCAATATAAAACAATGCTACGAAATTAAATATTTATTAAGCTATTTAATTTTAAGTTTCATGTCTCTTAACGTGTAATGTGTATTCATGGATCACAATAATCTCTCTTCTTTCTGCCATCTTAAAGTGACATAAAAATGTGACACAAAAGCTCTAATGTGTTAAAGGATTGTATAACGACACTTTTGTTTGAATATCAATGTGTTTTTAACCCCTGCAAAGGGATTAAACACAAAGTTGAATTCAGCCTCAGAGCAGCAATGCACTACAGGAACCTATGACAAGTAACATATGCTAGAAGCCACTAATATCCAGGAATGCTTTTCTACAATGGTTACCAAGGGAATTAAAGGGATACTAAAACCATTTTTTTTCTTTTGTGATTCAGATAGAGGGGCCGAATGATCAAACTCAGAATTATCAAACTCAGAAGAGCTTGATGCCCAGTAGTTATGAAGTAGCGGTCTTAAGACCGCTGCTCTATAAGTGGTCCGCTGCCTCTGAGGCTGCGGTCTGCAATCCGCCCGATCTTATATGATCGGGCTAATTGACACCCCTTGCTAGCGGCCGATTGGCTGCAAATCTGCAGGGGGCAGCATTGCACAAGCTGTCGGCATTCAGTGGTGTCTGTCGGACATGAAGAGCTACAGCATATCATGTGAGACAGACATTGATAAATTAACCCCAGAGAATGTAATTTTAAGCAACTTTCTAATTTACTTCTAATTTTCTTCATTCTCCTGGTATGTTTTGTTGAAAAAAGCTCAGGAGCGTGCACGTGTCTAGAGCACTATATGGCAGCAGTTTTGCAAGAATGTTATCCATTTTCAAGAGCACTAGAGGGCAGCACTACTACCTGACTCTAGATATCTCTTCAACAAAGAATTCCATGGGAATGAAGCAAATTTGATAATAGAAGTAAATTGGAAACTTTTTTTTTTAACTGTCTGTTCTGTCACAAAAGAAAATGTTTGGGTTTCATATCCACTTAAAATCCAAAATTTATATCATCCATATGAAAGAATACTTTATCATATTAAAGGGACATGAAACCCAAAATGTTCTTTCATGACTCAGATAGAGAATACAATTGTAAACAACTTTCCAATTTACTTATATTATTTAATTTGCTTCCTTCTCTTGTTATCCTTAACTGAAAGGTTTATCTAGGCAAGCTCAGGAGCAGAAGAGAACCTAGGTTCTAGCTGTTGATTGGTGGCTGCATATATATACAGATTGTCATTGGCTCGCCCATGTGTTCAGTTAGAAAACATTAGTTCATTGCTGCTCCTTCAACAAATCATACCAAGAGAATGAAACAGATTATATAATTAATAGTACATTAGAAAGTTTTTAAAAATTGTATTCTCTATCTGAATCATGAAAGAAAGAATTGGGGTTTCATGTCCCTTTAAGATAATATTGTACATAAAGTTTAAGAGCACATAAAATAAAAAAATTCTAATAAAATATTTAATTGCTCAAAATGAATCACACTTTACAATATGCTTTTATTATTTTGCCTGTTTTTCCTGTAGTTTAAATCTGAAAATTCTATTTTTCCTACAAGCTCCCACAGAGACCAAAGTGCATTCTGTGGAATTCAGAAATGGAATCCATTTTTATGGTGCACAGTGATTGCTTGATATGTGTAGCAACTCATTTTTATCCATTCATTATTGGCCATAACAAAGGAGACAAAATGAACAACACTCAAGATGTTTTTTAAGAGGTGTGTTCCTGGACTGTAAAACGGTGCACATTTTGCTAACAAAGTGACAGTTTTAAATGCTTTTACAACATTAATTTGTGTGCAGATCTTTGCAATGCAATTCTTATACAGTAATCAAAAATCAAAATCAAACTTTAAATGAATTGGATAGATCATGATATTTTAAATTACTTTTATTATAAATTCTGCTTAGTTTTCTTGGTATCTTATGTTAATGAATAATCCTAGTGCAGTGCTTGCAACAATGTTTCTTTTATTGAAATTCAAAGAAATACAAAGTTGAGATGCATAGATTTTTTTTATTATAGGGGCTGGCATTTGTGAACATTAGTGGGACTAGGGAAGTTGTAGACACACCATTTTTTTGCCCCTTGAGCCAGTGTTGCAATTTCAACAAATAGTTTTCCCGGCTGCTTTTGCTTGTTTGTACTTTGCTTCTCACCTGCCCAATTTCTCTATGAATGTTGTGGGCGTGCCGTGGGGCTTGCAAAGTTGAGCTGCTAGCCTAAACCTGCCTGCCTATCTGTGCTCACTGCTCAGTTACATGTGGAGCAGAGGAGTCACTGCTGTGCTGTCTCTCTAAACGGGAACTGGGAAATCATGAGGGGGATGCCTGGCACCTGACCGCATGACTGTTTGACACTGTCTCTAAAGTGAAGGAGCCACGTATGATGCCCACCAGACCTTTACGGTTACGGTACACTAAGTGCACACTGAACAGGTAGGAGGGCGGGTGGGGGTCTGGGGGTGAGCAGAGTGCAGAGGTGATTGGCCATAAGAAGCAGTAGGCACTCGACCCGGGGCTGTGCACTGACAGACTTGGAACAGAGTCAGAGAGCAGAATTTTCATAGTTTGCCCGCCTAAACCTTTTCTTCAGTGATTTATTTTAGAGTGCTCTGTTTTTCTTTCATTTGATGCTCTGCTGAGCCAGGGAGCAGCTCTAAAGCATGAGCTTTATAATTAATGCAGTGCAGTTTACATATTTTGTATGTGTGTGTCTGAGTTTTTGTGTGTGTGTGTGTCAGTGTTTTTGTGTGTGTGTGTTTTTGTGTGTGTGTTTTTGTGTGTGTGTCTGAGTGTGTTTCCGAGTGTTTGTGTGTGCATTTGAGTATGTTTTTAAATGTTTCTGAGAGTTTGTATGTGTGTGCCTGTGTTTTTGTGTGTTTCTGCTTTCCGGGGGGGGGGGTGACACCATAACTTACCGCACCGGGTGACACCAACCCTAGTGACGCCACTGTTTCTTTCATGTAAATGGCAAGTCCATGAGCTAGTGACGTGTGGGATATACATTCCTACCAGGAGGGGCAAGGTTTCCCAAACCTCAAAATGCCTATAAATACACCCCTCACCACACCCACAATTCAGTTTTACAAACTTTGCCTCCTATGGAGGTGGTGAAGTAAGTTTGTGCTAGATTCTACGTTGATATGCGCTTCGCAGCATGCTGAAGCCCGATTCCTCTCAGAGTGCAGTGAATGACAGAGGGATGTGAAGGGAGTATTACCTATTGAATACAATGGTCATCCTAATTGGGATCTATTTCATAGGTTCTCTGTTATCGGTCGTAGAGATTCATCTCCTACCACCCTTTTCAGATCGACGATATACTCTTATATACCATTACCTCTACTGATTCTCGTTTCAGTACTGGTTTGGCTACCTACTTTATGTAGATGAGTGTCTTTTAGTAAGTATGTTTTCCTTTATTTAAGACAATCTCAGCTATGGTTTGGCACTTTATATGTAAAGTTCTAAATATAATGTTTGTACTTATATTTGCCATGATTCAGGTTTAGCAGTATATTTCCTTTTTGCAGACTGTCAGTTTCATTTTGGGAAATGCATATTAAAAAAAAAAAAATTTCTTTACTGAAATTTTAAAATTGACTTTCTTTCTAAATTGCGGGCTATCAGGCTTGCGGGTGCGCAAAATGCTATAAATTATTGCGTCATTCTTGGCGCAAGACTTTTTTGGCGTGAGAATTACGTTTGTTGACGTAATTTCATCATTTCTGGCGTCTTGGCACCGAGAATTTTCACATAGTTGCGTCATCTATGACGCTCGTGTTTGTTGCAGACGTTTTTGGTGCCAAAAATATTTTGTCAGTTGTGGGCGTCATACTTGGTGCCAGACTTTTTGACATTATTTAAGTCTTCATTTATTTTTGCTTCTGGTTTCCAGAGGCTTATTTTGTTTGCATTTTTTCCCATTCCTGAAACTGTCATATAAGGAAATTGATATTTTGCTTTATATGTTGTTTTTTCTATTACATTTGCAAGATATCTCTCAACTGTTCCTGTATCAGAAAACACTGTTGGATTCCTACTGACTGATATCAGTCCTACCAAAGCTAAGTTCATTTATTTTAATGTTATGAATTTTTATCTTTAGCTATGGTTTGTAATAAGTTATCATGATAAACTTTTACATGCAGAAAGAATGTCCATCAGTATTAATGCATTGTCTGTTTGCTATTCTTTTAACATCTATGTACTAGATATTCCTGGGAATTTTTAAGAATATTTTTCTGATTCTATACAGAAGGCTTTGTCTGCCATCCCCGCCTTCTAAAAAAAAAAAAAAAAAAAAAAAGAAAAAAGAAGAAACTTCTCATTTTAGTTGATGAATTTTCAAATGACCGACAACATACTGAATTATCCTTCTCCGATGAGGATTTATCTGATTCAGAATATCCTTCTTCAGATATTGACAGTAACAAATCTACTTTTTTTTATTTTTTGGAGTACATTTGTTCTTTGTGGAAAAGGTGTTGATTATATTGGATATTGAGGAGACTAGTCCTCTTGATTTTAAGGCTAGTTAACATTTAAATTCTGTTTATTAACCTCCTGTGGTTACTTCAGAGGTTTTTTTTTCCAGTTCCTAATAATAGGGAATTGAATAGGCCTGGTACTTCTTTTATTCCTTCTTTAAGGTTTTTTAAAAAAAAAAAAAAAAAAAAGTTGTATCCTTTGCCAGTAGTTTGGAGTTTTAGGAAAAGATCCCCAAAGTTAATGGGGCTATCTCTACTCTTGCTGAACGTACTACTATTCCTATGGAAAATAGTATTTATTTTAAAGATCCTTCAGATGGGAAACTTGTATCTTATCTAAGGAAAATTTATTTATTTTCAGGTCCTTTTCTCAGGCCTGCAATTTCTTTGGCTGATGTTGCAGCTGTATTAAGCTTTTTGTTGGAGAATTAGCGCAACAAGAATTTGATTCTGGTTTATCTAGTATTGTTCGCTTACTGCAACATACTAATCAGTTCTGATGCCATTTTTTTTATATCATCAAGATTGATGTTTGATCTATGTCTTTAGCTATTTTTTAGCTACAAGAGTTTTGAGGCTTAAATCTTGGAATACTGATATGACTTTTTTAAGTCTAGATTGCTATCTCTTTCTTTCCAAGGTAATAAGAGACCTAAGGGTAAATATAGAGCTTCTAAATCGTTTTCGTTCTTTTTTGTCAAATTAAGAACAAAAACCTAATCCTTCCCTATGGAAACCTTCCTTATATGGAATAAATCCAACCCATTTAAGAAACCAGAAGCCAGCCCTAAGTCCGCATGAAGGTGCGACTCTCATTCCAGCTCAGCTGGTAGGGGGCAGATTAAGTTTTTTTTCAAGAATCTTTTGGATACATTCGGTCCAAAATCATTGGTTTCAGAGTATTGTCTCTAAGGGGTTTCGAATAGGATTCTGAGTAAATCCTCCTGTGAGAAGATTTTTTTCTCTCACGCAATCCAGTTAAAGCTCAGGCTTTCCTGAAGTGTGTTTCAGACCTGGAGTTTCAGAAGGAGATTTCTTTCAGACCAATTTTGGATCTGAAAATATTGAATCCTTATGTAAGAGTACCAATTTTCAGTTGGTGACTTTAAGGACTGTTCTGCCTTTTATTCAGCAAGGACATTATAGGTCCACAATGGATTGCAGGATGTATACCTTCATATTCTGATTCATTTAGATCATTTTCAGTTCCTGAGATTCTCTTTTCTAGACAAGCATTACCAATTTATTGCTTTTCCATTTGGTCTAGCAAAGAATCTTTTTTAAAGGTTCTTGGTGCCCTGCTTTATGGAAACCAGAGAGCAGGGTATTGCAGTCTTTTCTTATTTGGACGATATCTTGGTACTAGCTCAGTCTTTCCGTTCTGCAGAATCTCACTCTAATCAACTAGTGTTGTTTCTTAGGAAACATGGTTGGAGGATCAATTTTCCAAAAAGTTTCTTGATTCCTCAGGCAAGGGTCACCTTTTTTAGGTTTCCAGATAGATTCAGTGTCCATGACTTTAGGTTTCCAGAGACGTTTGAAAGTGGTTGCAGCCTGTCAGCACCTTCAGTCTCAGTCATTCCCTTCAGTGGTTATGTGCATGGAAAATTTAGGTTTCATGACTGCAGCATTGGACGCGATTCCCTTTGCTCGTTCTCTCATGAGATCTCTCCAGCTTTGTTTGCTGAATCCATAGTGCAGGGATTATTCAAAGATATTTCAATTAATATCCTTAAATTCCAATGTTTGATACTCTCTGATGTGGTGGTAAATCACTAGCGTTTAGTTTAAAGGGGCTTCTTTGTTGGCTAACCTGGGCTATGATCTTTACAGATGCAAGTATTTCAGGTTGGGGAGCTGTTTGGGGATCTCTGACAGCACAAGGGGTTTGGAAATCTCAAGAGGTGAGATTACCAATCAATATTTTATATCTCCGTGCAATTCTCAGAGCTCTTCAGTATTGGCCTCTGTTGAAGAGAGAACTGTTAATTTATTTTTATACAGACAATATCACATTCAGTGGCATTTGTCAATCAGCAGGGTGGGACTCACAGTCCACAAGCTATGAAGAAGTATTGCGGATACTTGCTTGGCCGGAATCCAGCTCCTGTCTAATCTCTGTGGTGCATTTCCCAGGTACAGACATTGGGAGGCGGATTATTTTAGCCGTCAGACTTTTCATTCTGGGGAGTTGCTCCATCCAGATGTGTTTTCTCAAATTGTTCAGATATGGGATCTTCTACAGATAGATCTGATGGCCTCTCATCTAAACAAGAGACTTCCCAGAAGCCTGTCCAGGTTCAGGGATTTTCAGGGGGAAGCAGTGGGTGCGCTGACACTTCCTTGGTGTTATCAACCTGCTTATATTTTATCGCTTCTAGTTCTTCTTTCAAGAGTGTTCTTCAGAACTATCGTTTGTGTTGCTGGTGGCTCCAGCATGGCCTCACAGGTTTTGGTATGCGGGTCTTGTTCGGATGTCCAGCTGCCAACCTTGGCCACTTCTGTTAAGGCCAGACCTACTGTCTCAAGGTTCGTTTTCCATCTGATTTTCAAATAATTAAATTTGAAGGTATGGGAATGGATCGCTTAGTGCTAAGTCATAGAGGTTTCTCTGACTCAGTGATTAATACTATGTTATAACCTCGTAAATCTGTCTCTTGAAAGATTTATTATCGAGTTTGGAAGACTTACATTTCATGGTGTTCTTCTCATAAATTCTCTTGGCATTCTTTTAGAGTTGCAAGAATTTTACAGTTTCTTCAGGATGGTTTGGATAAGGTTTTGTCTGCAAGTTCCTTGAAAGGACAAATCTCTGCTCTTTCTGTTTTATTCACAGAAAGATTGCTAATCTTTCTGATATTCACTGTTTTGTTCAGGCTTTAGTTCGTATTAAGCCTGTCATTTTAATCAATTTCTCCTCCTTGGAGTCTTTAATTTGGTTTTGAAGGCTTTACAGGCTCCTCCGTTTGAGCCTATGCATTCTCTGGACATTAAATTACTTTATTGGAAAGTATTGTTCCTTTTGGCCATCTCTTCTGCTAGAAGAGTTTCTGAATTATCTGCTCTTTCCTGTGAGTTTCCTTTTCTGATTTTTCATCAGGATAAGGCGGTTTTGTGGACTTCGTTTTATTTTTTACCTAAAGTTGTGAAACTCTAACAACATTAGTTGAGAAATTGTTGTCCCTTCTTTGTGTCCTAATCCTAAGAATTTTCTGGAGAGATCCTTACATTCTTTGGATGTAGTAAGAGCTTTGAAATTTTATGTTGAAGCTACTAGTTTTCAGGAAGACTTCTAGTCTATTTGTTATCTTTTCTAGTTTTAGGAAAGGTCAGAAGGCTTCTGTCATTTCTTTGGCATCTTGGTTAAAGCTTTTGATTCATCATGCCTATTTGGAGTCGGATAATTCCCCGCCTCATAGGATTATGGCTCATTCTACTAGGTTAGTTTCCACTTCCTGGGCTTTTAAGAATGAAGCTTCTGTTGATCAGATTTGCAAAGCAGCAGCTTGGTCTTCTTTGCATACTTTTACTAAATTCTACCATTTTGATGTTTTCTTTTCTTCAGAAGCAGTTTTTGGTAGAAAAGTATTTTAGGCAGCTGTTTCAGTTTGATTCTTCTGCTTATAATTTCAGTTTTTTTCATTATAAAGATTAAAACTTTTGATTTGGGTTGTGGATTAATTTTACAGCGGAATTGGCTGTCTTTATTCTTATCCTTCCCTCTCTAGTGACTCTTGCGTGGCAGGGGCGGACTGAGACCAACCAGGGCCCCCAGGCAAAAAGTGTGGCAGGGCCCCCCACCCCCTTTTTGCTCCACCTACCTATCTCCTCTGCCTCTCCTCCACCCTATTGCCCCTCCCACCTCTTGTGCCCCTTCCCTGCCATGTTTTTAATTGCCATATAAAGAGAGACAATTTAGTTTTCTTAAATATTTTAATAAGAACAAAATATAAAAGTGGTGCATTGTGCCCAAATATATATATATATATATATATATATATATATATATATATATATATATATATATATATATATATATATATATATATATATATATATATATATCAATCTCTCTCTCAATCTCTCTCTCTCTCGCTCATTCCCAAATCACAACCCAAGTTAGTAACAGGTATAATATTTATTTGTATTATCATTTACACTTTGACTTCCTCCCTTTAGATGAAAAATTCATCTAAAAAGGGGGGGGGTCAAAGTATAATTTATATTAAAAATAAATATTTAATTTATGCATTGCATATTTTGTTTTTTAACAAGAAACAAGTACTGTTTAGTTTGCATCATATATTTTGCAATGATGCAATCAATTAGGCGAAAGGAAATCATTAGTTTAGAAAGAATAGAATTTTATCAGCAGAAAGGGGTAAGGTTTTTATGCCCCTATTGATTGCTAGTTATGTTTCATCCTGAATAGTGTGTACAGGTCTGTAGACCATACAATCTAGAAGGAAATAAATGGACTAGAAACTGTTCAAAAGACAGCTACTAAGTACTAAAATGATGCATGAAAAATAAAGTTTTCAGGGAAGACTTTAATACTTACAGCTTAAAGGAGCAAAGGGAGAGAGTTGATACTAAAGGATTTAATATGTATGTGTATGTATATGTGTGTGTGCATGTATATGTGTGTATGTATATATGTGTGTGTATATATGTGTATGTATATATATGTGTGTGTATATATGTGTGTGTATATATGTGTGTGTATATATGTGTGTGTATATATGTGTGTGTATATATGTGTGTGTATATATGTGTGTGTATATATGTGTGTGTATATATGTGTGTGTATATATGTGTGTGTATATATGTGTGTGTATATATGTGTGTGTGTATATGTGTGTGTATATATGTGTGTGTATATGTGTGTGTATATGTGTGTGTATATGTGTGTGTATATATATGTGTGTGTGTGTATGTGTGTATATGTGTGTGTGCATGTATATGTGTGTATGTATATATGTGTGTGTGTGTGTGTATATATGTGTATATGTGTGTGTGTATATATATGTGTATGTATATATGTGTGTATATATGTGTGTATATGTGTATGTATATGTGTGTGTATGTGTATATGTGTATGTATATGTATGTGTGCATGTATATGTGTGTGTGTATATAGGTGTATGTATATGTGTGTGTATGTGTATATGTTTGTGTGTATATAGGTGTATGTATATGTGTGTGTGTATGTGTATATGTGTGTATATGTGTGTGTGTATATAGGTGTATGTATATGTGTGTGTATGTGTATATGTGTGTATATGTGTGTGTGTATATAGGTGTATGTATATGTGTGTGTATGTGTATATGTGTGTATGTGTATGTGTATGTATATGTATGTGTGCATCTATATGTGTGTGTATATGTGTGTGTGTATATAGATGTATGTATATGTATGTATATGTGTGTGTATGTGTATATGTGTGTGTATATAGGTGTATGTATATGTGTGTGTATGTGTATATGTGTGTATATATGTGTGTATATGTGTGTGTGTATATAGGTGTATGTATATGTGTGTGTATGTGTGTATGTGTATGTATATGTATGTGTGCATGTATATGTGTGTATGTATATATATGTGTGTGTATATATATGTGTGTGTATATATATATGTGTGTGTATGTAGATGTGTGTGAGAGACCCAGGGAGGGAGAGCCCTTAACATGGTCCTATGTGTGTGTTAATTTAAGCTAACAGACAAAGATATTCAGATATTCCCCAGAGCCCATATTGGTTAAACACATATTTTATATTTTGTGTTGTTACAAATCTATTTCTATACAATCCAGTATAAATATATATATATATATATATTTATTACCTGCGGTGCCCTGTACAGTTACACAGTGTGTGCTTGTGTATACTGTGTGTAGCGAGCCTGTAGGCAATAAAATAGCAGAGGAGGAGGGCGGCATTAGAGGAACTAAGTCTCACCGGTTACCCGCTCATTTTAAAAGCATTTTTTTTTCTTCTTAATGTGGCTGCCGCTGGGCAGTATATTAGGCATGCAAACGGAGCTTATTAAAAAGGCAGGGGGAAATAAGGCTCAGTAAATTTTGCCATGCTCACTGAAATGAAAAGAAAAAAATACTTACTTTTTAATAAGCTCCGTTTGCATGCCTAATATACTGCCCCACTGCCCAGCCACATTAAGAAGCAAAAAAAAATGCTTTTGAAATGCCGGTATGTGCACTAAAGACTCCGACTCCTACTCCTGAGGTAAAATCAGGCTGTGGAGTGGAGAAGTGCAGGGATGACAGCTGGAGAATGTCTGCTCTCCCAGACTCCCACGGAACTCAGTGAAAGCAGCGGGAGTTGGGCTGTCAGTATGAACACAACAGCCGACAAGGGGGGTATGATGTTTATTAACTAAAAAAATGCTGTCTCTTTTTTTGCTGCTGGTCTTCTTTCTTTACTGCATTGTCAGTAACGAAAGCTGTGTCTCCAGCAAGCTTTTACTCAGTGCTATTTCTGACACTTTTGAAAGAGTGGGGGAAGGGAGCAGACATGGGGCTGGGACTTAGTAGTGTGTGTGTATATATATATGAGAGACATGTACACACACATATTATATATATATATATATATATATAACTCACTCTGTATATATATAATATGTGTGTGTGTGACCATAGTGAATGCAAGCCCTGGTGAACATCTACTTAAAGACTTTTTTTTTTTTTTTTTTTTTACACCCTGACCAAAAAAAAAGTCTATAAAAAAATGCCTTAAAACTGGGGTGGGGGTGGGGGTGGGGGGGGGCAGAAAAATTTTGAGTGCCTAGGGCAGCACAAAACCTAAATACGCCCCTGATATATATATATATATATATATATATATATATATATATATATATATATATATATATATATATATATATATATATATATATATATATATATGTGTGTCACGGCATTCTATATTATATTTTATGATGGGTTCAGTCCCCAGGTGTTTTGGAAACCCCCAAATCATGACCTTAACTATTCTATCTTTATTAAGCAAAGCTAAGTATTTAATTATCATCATTTGAAAAAAGAAAAAGAGTCTTATTAGGCATTGCTTAAATCGCCTGGTTACATTTTGTGATTTGGGTGCCTCATTGGTAAGCAGTGAAGCTGTTTTTGGTCATACAGAGATCACTGCTGCAGTTTCATGAGGCTCATTGTATAGGCAATACAAATTTCAGTATATGTTGTAAGTAGACAAATTTATGTACACCTAGCCTCAGATTGATAAGAGCAAAGAAAAGTAGATATATTTACAACTAGAGGGTTTTTAGCAAGTGTGTTTTAAGATGAACACCTGAATAGATTGCTATATGGTTTTGTTATACACATAACTGATTAATCCAGTGAGTAAATGCTTCAGGGCAAGCCTGGTTAAGGTTGACTTAAGCTGTTAGCCTCTTACCATATGACTGGTTAGTATGACTCAGTCAGGTGAGACATTTAAATGACAGTTCAAATTAATAGAAGATTAAAGATTAATCAGTGTAAGTAATTAGTAAAGTACTGCAGTATGCTTAAGTTGCTTGCTTGATTTGCTAATAGCAAATCAAGCAAGCAACTTAAGTAGACTGCAATACTTTACTAATTACTGTCTTACACTATCCTAACAACTCGAAGTTCACTAGTTCAGTCAAACAATGATGCCTGGGATTTTTGCAAATCGCTGCTTGTCTCTGGCTTCCGGCTCCTTCACTTACCTGAGTCGTCGTCGCCTCGCCTGACTCATTCCTCCTCTCCTCCTTCACCACACATGGTCACACTGTCTGATATGCTATTGCAGTGCCGCGGCTGCCGCCTCTCTAAACGTGCTGTTAAAATTGTGTGCGCACGGCGTGTGGAGGCGGAGCTGAGCAGCCAGACAGAACCAGGGCAGGCCAGGAGGTGA
The DNA here is from genome assembly GCF_027579735.1 of Bombina bombina. Lineage (NCBI taxonomy): Eukaryota > Metazoa > Chordata > Amphibia > Anura > Bombinatoridae > Bombina > Bombina bombina. The sequence goes on along the minus strand of NC_069505.1, from coordinate 268,452,344 downwards.
TCATTAATATGTGGACCGGATTCTGGATATATACACACCAGCCGGTCCACATATTGCAGGGCTGGCTACTGGTTAATTGTTACTCTATCTCCAGTCCAGCCTTTCTTTCCTTCACAGTGCCAGTTGTCACTTTCTTACCTAACCGGCTCCTGCTGCTGCTGCACCTGCTTGAGCTTCCTTCACACGAGTAGTCATCAATCACGAGTGGTCACAACACACTGCTGCTTCACTCACACTCTTCTCGTCTCCTCCACCACCGCACCAACCGGACCCCCACCCACAAACAAAAAAAATTAAAGGCAAAAAAAAATAATTCTTAAAAAAAAAAAAATAATAGAAAAATAAAACTGCAGCTTTAGATTATGCATGGGGCCCCTTTAAGAAGCCGGGCCCTCGGGCCAGGGCCTATTTGCCCGACTTGTCAGTCCGCCCCTGTTGTGTGGAGTGCCACATCTTGGGTATTTGCTATCCCATACGTCACTAGCTCATGGACTCTTGCCAATTACATGAAAGAAAACATAATTTATGTAAGAATTTACCTGATAAATTAATTTCTTTCATATTGGCAAGAGTCCATGAGACCCACCCTTTTTATGGTGGTTATGATTTTTTTGTATAAAGCACAATTATTCCAATTCCTTGTTGATGCTTTCGCTTCTTTCTTATCACCCCACTTCTTGACTATTCGTTAAACTGAATTGTGGGTGTGGTGGGGGGTGTATTTATAGGTATTTTGAGGTTTGGGAAACTTTGCCCCTCCTGGTAGGAATGTATATCCCATACGTCACTAGCTCATGGACTCTTGCCAATATGAAAGAAATGAATTTATCAGGTAAATTCTTACATAAATTATGTTTTATAGCAATCTTATACATAGTTGCAGACTATGCTGCCATAGAGGGGCAGAGACACCTGCTCGCTCCTAAGCTCCTATCAGCTTACCTAGGTTTACTCATCAACAAACAATATCAGGAGAACAAAACAAGTTTGATAGTAGAAGAAAATTGAAAAGTTATTTAAAATTGCATGTTCAATCTGAATCATGAAAGTTTAATTTTGACTTTATCGTTCATTTAATTTCTGATTAATGTATAAATCAATTTAATGTCCCTTTCTGTTAATGCTGTCTATTTTGATTTTTAAATTAAAAAAAAGTGCAAACTCTGAACTCGATTTTCACTGGCTGATAAAGGACAGTTCCTACATTTCTATTGGTTGACAGTGACACACCCACAACATAAAAATAAAAGTTTTTTTTTCCCAGCATAGTAACATCTGTTAAAAAGGAAAATAAATGGTCTTAATGCAACTTTACAAAAATCCCTTGTATTTTTTTAATTTCATTGCTGGTATCATAGGCTTTCAAGAAACTAAGCTGATAAAATTCTTATTTTTGGAAATAATTCATTAAAATGTACTCTAAAATATGACGGTGTCAGCTAGCTTTGTTCTTTTATGTGTTTGCTTAAAAGAAGGATTATGTTTGATGTTGTTCTACTACTTATGTTTCATCAAAGGGTTTTTGGTTTCCTAAAAGCCACCTGCTAAACATTCCACATATGAAAGGGAAATTTTACCAGTGCCTTACAGACAAAGGTTTGTAGGTTGCTGAATTCAGCTAAACTGAAGAGTGTCTTGTTTGAAAGGAAATAAACGCTCAAATGTATGAAGGATGTCAAAAGACGCTACACTTTATACTACTCACAAGATATAATAGGTATCTAGAAAACCTGCAGCTGTACAAAAAAATGTACTGTGTGTTGTTGATCAATTTCGTTTTCTTGATATTAGTGTTTAATTTGGTTTTGTTAATTTGCACTGTACATAAATCTTAGTGAATTTCAACAGTTTATAAATGCTAAACTTTCCTGGAAATTCAGAATTCTTTTTTTTTCGTTCTTATTGAATAATGATGTTAAATGTATCTATTGAAGTCATGTACAGGAGAAATCAGGAGAGAAAGAAACTTTATTTAACTGATGTTTCAGGAAGTCCACATTTTGGGCTCAATTTATCAAGCAAGGGCGGACAGGGGTGTACATATTCACCCCTGTCCGCTCCAGCTCTCCTCTAGCGGGCAGCAATCTGCTGCCGGAATTTAAGATGGCACACAAGCGATATTTTGGCTTGCGTGCAATCCCGCCTCCTACCCGCGTACAACCAATCATGCACTGGCAGGAGCTGTCAACATAAGAGGTGAAGAAGAGGGTAGGGAAGCAGCAGCCTTGATAAATCGTGACTGCAGGTCCTCTTGTGAGATATGGCAACAATGGGCTATTCGTGGATTTATGTTTCAGCAGCAGTAATAGTTTATCGAAGATCCATACTGGGCACCACCTATTACCTATTGGGTAAAAGTTAACATGCACTGAAGTTTTACAAAGAAACATAGATTATGAGGCATATAAGAACCATACGCCCAACAAGTCTGCCCAATATTTCCCCAAATTATAAACTTATCTAGTTCATAGGATAGACCTATGCTTATCACAGGCATTCTTAAAGTTCCCCACAGTTTTGGTCATTATCACCTCTTGTGGACCAATTTAAGATGTATTCAAGATGTAATGGACTCCAGATTTACCATGACTCTCTCACCAGCAGGAGGAAGAGTAGCAGAAGTCAACTCTCCCTGCAAGAGGAATCCATGAAAGGCCAAATAGATAATGTTGCAGTCAAAAGGGCATAAGGAGATACAAGAGCATCTTAAATTTTGACCTCTCAATCAGCTGGCATGAAGGGTACTTAACTAATTCAGAATGATGAATACCTCTTTAAAATGGGATTGGGTAGGGAGAAAGGAAAGGCCCAACCATAAGCTTTAAAGATGGATTTAGCCTGAGCTTTTCCAAACAAAAAACAACAACTTTCTGTTAGAGCGTGGATAACCCATCATAATATCTGAAAATAGAGATGGGAAGTATTAAGGGGTGAAGTGTGAAACAAAATGGTTAACAATAGACAGCTTTGTAAATTTATGCCCAAAAAGCATAATCTGGAGTGATTTAGACATGCCTTTATGTACCACATGGACAGCTGCCTGATTTATTAGAAAGAAACCCAAGTGCAGACCGGAAACAGCAAGCAGTGTGAGAAAGACTTACTTCTCCAATGCCGGACATACACAGATGTAATCCATCCAATGCTGGACATATGCTGATGTAATCTCTCCAATGCTGGACATACACTGATGTAATCCTTCCAATTCTGGACATACACTGATGTAATTCTTCCAATGCTGGAAATATGCTGATGTAAGCACTCCAATGCTGGACATACACTGCTGTAAATCCTCCAATGCTGGGCATTCACTGATGTAAGCACTCCAATGCTGGACATACACTGATGTAAACCCTCCAATGGTGGACATACACTGATGTAAACCCTCCAATGCTGGACATATACTGATGTAAACCCTCCAATACTGGACATACACTGATTTAAACCCTCCAATGCTGGACATACACTGATGTAAACCCTCCAATGCTGGACATACACTGATGTAAACCCTCCAATGCTGGACATACACTGATGTAAACCCTCCAATGCTGGGCATTCACTGATGTAAGCATTCCAATGCTGGACATACACTGATGTAAATCCTCCAATGCTGTTAATACACTGATGTAAACCCTCCAATGCTGGACATACACTGATGTAAACCCTCCAATGCTGGACATACACTGATGTAAACCCTCCAATGCTGGACATATGCTGATGTAAGCCTCCAATGCTGGACATACACTGATGTAAACCGTCCAATGCTGGACATACACTGATGTAAACCCTCCAATGCTGGACATACACTGATGTAAACCCTCCAATGCTGGACATAGACTGATGTAAACCCTCCAATGCTGGACATACACTGATGTAAACCCTCCAATGCTGGACATATACTGATGTAAACCCTCCAATGCTGGACATACACTGATGTAAACCCTCCAATGCTGGACATACACTGATGTAAACCCTCCAATGCTGGAAATACACTGATGTAAACACTCCAATGCTGGACATACACTGCTGTAAATCCTCCAATGCTGGGCATTCACTGATGTAAGCCCTCCAATGCTGGACATACACTTATTTAAGTCCTCCAATGTTGGACATATGCTGATGTCAGCCCTCCAATGCTGAATATACGCTGATGAAATCCCTCCAATGCTGGACATATGCTGATGTAATCCCTCCAATGCTGGACATATACTGATGTAAGCCTTCCAATGCTGGACATAAACTGATGTAAGCCCTCCAATGCGGGACATACACTGATGTAAGCGCTCCAATGCTGGACATACACTGATGTAAGCGCTCCAATGCTGGACATACACTGATATAAGTGCTCCAGTGTTGGACAAAAGCTGATGTTAGCCCTCCAATGCTGGACATATGCTGATGTAAGCCTCCAATGCTGGACATACGCTGATGTAAGCCCTCCAATGCTGGACATATGCTGATGTAAGCCTCCAATGCTGGACATACGCTAATGTAAGCCTCCAATGCTGGACATATGCTGATGTAAGCCCTCCAATGCTGGACATATGCTGTTGTAAGCCTCCAATTCTGGACATATGCAAATGTAAGCCTCCAATGCTGGACATACGCTGATGTAAGCCTCCAATGCTGGACATATGCTGATGTAAGCCCTCCAATGCTGGACATATGCTGATGTAAGCCTCCAATTCTGGACATATGCAAATGTAAGCCTCCAATGCTGGACATACGCTGATGTAAGCCCTCTAATGCTGGACATATGCTGATGTAAGCTTCCAATGCTGGACATACGCTGATGTAAGCCTCCAATTCTGGACATATGCAGATGTAAGCCTCCAATGCTGGACATACGCTGATGTAAGCCTCCAATGCTGGACATACGCTGATGTAAGCCTCCAATGCTGGACATATGCTGATGTAAGCCTCCAATGCTGGACATACGCTGATGTAAACCATCCAATGCTGGACATACGCTGATGTAAGTCCTCCAATGCTGGACATACGCTGATGTAAGCCTCCAATGCTGGACATATGCTGATGTAAGCCTCCAATGCTGGACATATGCTGATGTAAGTCCTCCAATGCTGGACAAATGCTGATGTAAGCCTCCAATGCTGGACATATGCTAATGTAAGCCTCCAATGCTGGACATATGCTGATGTAAGCCTCCAATGCTGGACATACGCTGATGTAAGTCCTCCAATGCTGGACATATGCTGATGTAAGCCCTCCAATGCTGGACATACGTTAATGTAAGCCTCTTAAATATTTGTTTGTTTGTTAATTTGTTTAACCCCTTTACACTGTTAGGACATTCCATGCTGTCCTAATAGCACTGGACTTTAACACCGTAAGGACAGCTTGGAATGTCCTACCTTATATGATGTTTTGCAGCTTCCCTCTTTGACGCCCCTAATAGGCGTGCCTAGCTGCGTAAGCAGTCCGACATGATCCGGTCACAGCCTTGAAATCAAGTGATCACATTGACAATCACTTGATTTAATTTTTACTTTAAGTGTTTACATCGGAACTTTGTTCCGATGTTTACACTATTGTGCCGGCAGGAAGGGGATAAAGGGTTAAAAAAAACATTTTTTTTGTTTTTAATCAAATGCAAAAAATAAAGCAAAATGATTAATCTGAAACTGAATTCAAAGTCAACCATGTAACCTCTCTATACCTGACCCTATCTCCTCAGCCATCAATATCACAATTACAACCTAGGACAATATATATTAGAAACACAGCATTTATTGCAAACTATAAGATAAACCAATGTGGCCATTTAATATATAACCTTTTGCTTTATTATTTATTATACAATATTTTTATTTAATTCCAAATATTAATTATAAAGTATCCAGAGAAGAGCATTTATCATTAAAGGAATATATAAGTAAAACAAAAAACAAACTAATATTTAGCTCCAAAGCACGTTATTATAAAGATTATTATTATTATTATTATAATTATTATTATCATTACTAATCTGCGTTTATCATGTTCCCTCAACAGCTTTAGCTTTACAGAAATCTACTGAAATTCCTAGTACCCTTCACTCAAGAGGATATGAGTGATTTTTTTTGTTTTTGCTTTTACTAATTTACTAATTTATTTTAGTTAAAGGGACAGTATAGACACAATACATAATTAAGATTACCTAGCAGAGAATTAAGGTTACATAACAGAGAAACATCCAGCTATTGATACCACATCTATAAGCTTGTAAGAACAACATGAAACATTTACATATTTATTGAATGTTAAGAGCCAAAAATGGCCGTCAAGCCTAATTAAACTTATAGTTATTTTATTTTTATTTTATTTTTTTCTTACATTTTATATACAATATCCTTACTTGTCAAGTAAACCGAACAAGAGACACCCTATCATTTTTTTAAAGTCTTCATAAGTAGAGATATATCATTGGGAACAAGTTGAAAAAAAATGATTGAAAGATGAGTGAGTAATAGCCGTCTATATTATCCCAGAGATAGATACCTGACCCATACTAGGAATTATATCCAGTGTTCTGGTGCACTAAGATTAGCCAGGTAAAAGGCTCAAGACTTAAAGGGACAGTCTCCAGAATTGTTATTGTTTGAAAGGATAGATAATCCCTTTATTAACCATTCCCGTTTTGCATAATCAACACTGTTATATTAATACACTTTTTAGCTCGGTGATTACCTTGTGTCTAAGCCTCTGCAGACTGCCCCCTTATTTCGGTTCTTTTGACAGACTTGCATTTTAGCCAATCCGTGCTGACTCCTAGGTAACTCCACGGGCATGAGCACAATGTTATCAATATGACACACATGAACTAACACCATCTAGCTGTGAAAAACTGTCAAAATGCCCTGAGATAAGAGACTGCCTTCAAGGGCTTTGAAATTAGCATATGAACCTATCTAGGTTTAGCTTTCAACAAAGAATACCATAAGAACAAAGGGATCTTTTCCAGATAAGCCCCGCCAAAAAGTTAACCCCCGCCACCCAAAAAAGATGTAACATTAACTCTGCTGAGACACTATATCTAGATGTGGATGCCGTCTGTTTCATGACCACTGGTATATTATGAATGTACCACTGTTTATTACTTTGTGTAAATGTTTTTTAAATGTTTTGTATTTGTTTTTGTATACTGTTGCCATGATGGCAGAGAAGCTATTGTGCATATATAGGGATACCAATGTGAGTGTGTAGTGGTGTCAGGAAACAAGGGGAAGATATTGGAAAACCATGCAAATATGTTATAGGGTAACTACCGATACCTTGATTGTGGTCTATGTAAGCAATCATTTCTAGATATTGGCTTGTCTCATTCAACCGATTGTGTTCCATTCTAGATACAGCTGGGAGGTGGGCCCTTTATGCATTATACGCATGCGTGCTGCACTGATCCACTACGGGATATGTGAATCCCCCTGACTGCACTGGTCAAATATTAGTATCCTGCTTGCGGTACCTTGTTGGGTAAAGATATCTTAAGTGACCCATCCTTACATATCTTTGGTACACTATGAACTATACACTCCACCCTGAACGACCGTCATGAAACATACCTGTCTGTCATGGGGGCTTGCCCTCTTTAACCTATAGGCACACACATACACACTCTCTCTCCAAGTGAATAGGGGGCGGGTTTACCAGTGCTAAACGCATGTGCATTTCATTTGCCCCATATACTATCAGGGAATCTCCTTTTGATCACTATGTAGCTCTAGTTATTGTGAAACATCATTTTAATTGAGGGGTACTCTAGACTCTGTACGATCCACCCTGGGGCCCTTTTGAGAGTCACATTGAGGTAATCTGTTGCCTAGAGGCGGATAAGGAGTTGTTTTTATGGCGTGCGTTAGTGCATTTTAAATTGGAGCTGTCAAAAGTGGCGGGGCTTAACTTTTCGCGCATGCACTTTTTGCATTAGTGGCGGGGCTTATCTGGAAAAGATCCGAACAAAGACATTTTTTATGATAAAAGTAAATTGGAAAGTTTTTTTTAAAATGGCATGCCCTATCTGAATCATGAAATTTAATTTTGACTAGACTGTCCCTTTAATGATAACAATAACATTTAGACATGACTTTTCAAATTGATACACTACAATAGATTACAAACATATCCAAAATCAGTTTTCTTTATATTTCAATATTTTCTTATCAATAATAAAAACAAATCTATATATTTTCCTATATCTATTACAGTTGCAATAAATTGATTGATCTGATTTATAATTAATCAGTAATGACAATAACTAAATTTGCCAAATTCAAATTGCAAAAAATGCTAACATTTTATATTCTTTGACATTTATAGCAAAACATTTAAATGATTTAAGGGAGGCAGATTTTAAAACCTACTCATTTATTCTACATAAAGTAAAAAGGAGCTGTGAATGTATTAAAATACATTATAGGTGAGGGGGAAAAGGCATTTGTAGGCTGGGAAAATGAAATGATTTCTCATGAAAGATCATTCATGTGTGTAATAGACTTGGAAATGGGCTCTGCTTTAGTAGATAATTCAAGGTTGCTCGAGGAGTAGGTAGACTTTTTCAGTGCAGAGCAATATACAGTATGCATCTATATTCAGAAAAGTTATTTCTCAAAATGTGACAAGCCTAGTTATAGAGCATATGTAAAGTTATTGGTCTATGTGTGTGCATGCAACTGCATTATTAACATATAAAATAAATAAAAAGCTTTTTTTCTAATCTTAAGAAATTCATGTTTCAAATGATAGAAGCAAAAATGTGTATGATATGACCAAGAAATATTACCTGCATTGTGTACACGTCTATACAAAGCTATACTATTTATGTTATGCGTGTAAAATTTAAAAAACTAAAATAAACTGTGGAATATATATATTTTTTTGCTTGAGGCAAAGGGGTATGTTTGGTGTAGACCAGCTAGGCCTTAGAGCAGCAGGATTTAGGGGAGGGCAGCACATTTTTAGTGTTTGGTTCTATGACATAATTGTTTCCCACCCCTAAATTAAACTCAGATTTTTACCTCCCACCATTTTCTGAAGACTTTCAAGGACAAGGAGATGAGGTGGACCCCACAGAGTTTTGTGCGTGTGGCCACAACAGATGGGGTGGGCCGGGGGTGTTCTGTGTAAGAGGATTGTAATATGGGTGGAGCCTGGAGAGACCCTGGAATCCTGGAAGGGATAGTGGGCAAACCTCTCAATCTGTGGCAATTCCAAGAGATCAAGGATGGTTGAGAGGTATGCAGACCTGAGAAATGTATAGCAATTAAAAGTTGTGACTGTGGAAGTCAGCAGATGCTCCATTGCTAATAATGGGCGAATGTTCTGAAAGTGTAATTCATTTGGACATTCATTTTCGACAATCGAATGTTGATAAGAAGGAAAATCCTTGAAAATTCAGTAATCTAATGTTATTTCCGGTTCTCTAATGTTACTTTCGTTTTCGAATGTTCATAATTAGATCAAAAATCCACATTCGAAATTTCGAATGTAACATTTGATTTCAATAATACTTTTCAGAAGTTCAATAGTTTATTTGTTAGAGAATTTAGTAAATTGATACATAATAGATACAAATATATTGATTCAAATTTTCCTGTTTTGAATATTGCATAATTCAAATATTATATTTAAAGAGAGCATTAGAAATACTATTACATTAAACGAATGTTAGAATGTTGTACAAACATTTGAAATTAAAAACTAATGAACAAATAACGTGTTAATAATAATCGCCTAGATTTAGAGTTCTGCGTTAGCCGTCCAAACCAGCGTTAGGGGCTCCTAACGCTGGTTTTGGCCACCCGCTGGTATTTAGAGTCAGTTAGGAAAGGGTCTAACGCTCACTTTCCAGCCGCGACTTTTCCATACCGCAGATCCCCTTACGTCAATTGCGTATCCTATCTTTTCAATGGGATCTTTCTAACGCTGGTATTTAGAGTCTTGGCTGAAGTGAGCATTAGAACTCTAGTGACAAAACTCCAGCCGCAGAAAAAAGTCAGGAGTTAAGAGCTTTCTGGGCTAACGCTAAAATCCAAGATGGCGTCCCTCGAATTTCTGATTGGCTGATAGGATTCTATCAGCCAATCGGAATTAAGGTAGGAAAAATCTGATTGGCTGATCGGAACAGCCAATAGAATGCGAGCTCAATCTGATTGGCTGATCCAATCAGCCAATCGGATTGAACTTGAATCTGATTGGCTGATTCAATCAGCCAATCAGATTTTTCCTACCTTAATTCCGATTGGCTGATAGAATCCTATCAGCCAATCAGAAATTCGAGGGACGCCATCTTGGATGACGTCCCTTAAAGGAACCTTCATTCGTCGTCTAGTCGTCGGGAGAAGAGGATGTTCCGCGCCGGAGGTCTTGAAAATGGAGCCGCTCCTCGTCGGATGGATGAAGATAGAAGATGCCGCTTGGATGAAGATGTTTGCCGGTCCGGATGTCCTCTTCTTGCCGGATAGGATGAAGACTTTGGACCCTCTTCTTGACCTCTTCTTGCCGGATAGGATGAAGACTTCGGAGCCTCTTCTGGACGGATCGGTGATACCCGGCGTGGTGAAGATAAGGTAGGGAGATCTTCAGGGGCTTAGTGCTAGTTTTTTTAAGGGGGGTTTGGGTTAGATTAGGGGTATGTGGGTGGTGGGTTGTAATGTTGGGGGGGGGGTATTGTATGTTTTTTACAGGCAAAAGAGCTGTTTTCTTTGGGGCATGCCCCGCAAAAGGCCCTTTTAAGGGCTGGTAAGGTAAAAGTGCTGTAAACATTTTATTTTAGAATAGGGTAGGGCATTTTTTTATTTTGGGGGGCTTTGTTATTTTTTTAGGGGGCTTAGAGTAGGTGTAATTAGCTTAAAATTCTTGTAATCTTTTTTTATTTTTTATAATTTAGTGGGGTTTTTTTGTAATTTAGTGGTTTTTTTTTGTAATTTAGTTTAGTTGATTTAATTGCAGATAATTGTAGGTAGTTTATTTAATTAATTTATTGATAGTGTAGTGTTAGGTTTAATTGTAACTTTAGGATTTATTTTACAGGTAATTTTGTAATTATTTTAACTAGGTAGCTATTAAATAGTTATTAACTATTTAATAGCTATTGTACCTGGTTAAAATAAATATAAAGTTGCCTGTAAAATAAATATAAATCCTAAAATAGCTACAATGTAATTATTATTTATATTGTAGCTATATTAGGGTTTATTTTACAGGTAAGTATTTAGCTTTAAATAGGATTAATTTATTTAATAAGATTTATTTTATTTCGTTAGATTTAAATTATATTTAATTTAGGGGGGTGTTAGTGTTAGGGTTAGACTTAGCTTTAGGGGTTAATACATTTATTATAGTAGCGGCGAGGTCCGGTCGGCAGATTAGGGGTTAATACTTGAAGTTAGGTGTCGGCGATGTTAGGGAGGGAAGATTAGGGGTTAATACTATTTATTATAGGGTTTTTGAGGCGGGAGTGCGGCGGTTTAGGGGTTAATACATTTATTATAGTGGCGGCGAGGTCCGGTCGGGAGATTAGGGGTTAATAAGTGTAGGTAAGGTAGCGCCGACGTTGGGGGGGGGCAGATTAGGGGTTAATAAAGATATTATAGGGGTCGGCGGTGTTAGGGGCAGCAGATTAGGGGTACATAGGTATAATGTAGGTGGCGGCGGTGTACGGAGCGGCAGATTAGGGGTTAATAATAATATGCAGGGGTCAGCGATGGGGGGGCAGCAGATTAGGGGTTAATAAGGGTAAGGTTAGGGGTGTTTAGACTCGGGTTCATGTTAGGGTGTTAGGTGCAGACTTAGGAAGTGTTTCCCCATAGGAAACAATGGGGCTGCGTTAGGAGCTGAACACTGCTTTTTTGCAGGTGTTAGGTTTTTTTTTCAGCCCAAACTGCCTCATTGTTTCCTATGGGGGAATCTGGCCGCGTCTGTAAGCAACGCTGGTATTGAGAGTTGCAGTGGCGGTAAATATGCCTGTACGCTCCCTTTTTGGAGCCTAACGCAGCCATTCAGATAACTCTAAATACCAGCGTTGTTTAAAAGTTGCGGGGAAAAAAAACACGCGTAGCTAACGCACCCCTTCTAACGCAAAACTCTAAATCTAGGCGAATGTGTTAATGTGTTAAAATTTATTTCAGTGAATACACGACTAACTTGTCACAGTCTACGCAATGCAGCAGCACAGTAAAATAGAAATGCTTTCTTGCATAATCAAAATATCCAAGTAGAATCACAAATGCAGCATTTTGGGAACAACTCCCTTAGTCATGCAGAAGTTACAGGTTATAACACCCACTTCCCTTATATACATCAGAGTGCTAACAATTACACATTTGTCTTTTTAACCCTTTAGTGACAGGGTGAAAGTGCCTACATCGGAACACCTGTTCCGATGTAGACAAATTGAAACTACGCGATCGTGCATACGATCGCGAGATTTCAATTATTGGATCGTATCTGGGGGGCGTCCCCACAACCCTAGGAACGCCCTCCAGACCGCGATCAAGTCCTAGAAGCACAGACGGCTTCAGGACAGCCGTTTGTTATGACGTTCTATTCCGTCATAACGGCTTTAAAGCCCAGTGAATTTATGACGGAATAGAATGGCATAACGGCGTTAAAAGGTTAAAGGGTTATTGTTTTGTGCCAGGAAGAGCACGGAGTGTAACTTTTAGTGCTGAAGGGGAGAATAGCAGAATGCAGTGAAACCACATCACCTTTATTGGAATCTTATACTAAAACAAAGCAATGAATATACATTAGGCAATGCTCAGCTTTGAGTTGCTAATGACTTGTTAATTGTTAAAGGTGGCATACACTGGCAAGAAGACAGATCACTGTAATCACACACAGACAGGAGGAACGTCATCTAATCAGACGACAAAACACTATGTAGAAGATGTTTTAGCAAAGTTTCCTCTCAACAGCTGCTTGTTCAATTCTTTGTTCTGTTTGGAAGGAATTCTGCTAACAAATCTTCCAAGGTCTGATGATCAACAATTCTCCTGTTTGGAGAGAAATTTTAGCGCAGACTTCACAGGGGCTGAACTCACTGAATGATCAAAGAAAAAAGGCAGAAACCTCCAACACTGTGAGATCTCTCTAATTGCTATGTTATTTCCCAAAATATTCATTACAAAAGATTCAAAAGATTTAAACAAACCACATTTTTCTGGGCTGCAAAAGTCTACTAGATATTAAAAACTGTCCCATTTTACAGATGCAGATATTTCAAACTCCAAACTATTTCGAAATTCAAACCTTTTCCGGTCCTAAGCAGTTTGGATAAAGGGTTGTTATTGTTCATTCAAAAAAATGGAAGGTGTAGAACGAAGAACTAAAAACTGAGCGGATTTTTTTCCAGCTCCATCAGCTTAAAGGGACATAAAACCTAAACATTATCTATTATTTAATTTGCTTTCTTCTCTTGTTATCCTTTGCTGAAAGGTTTATCTAGGAAAGCTCAGGAGCAGCAAAGAACCTAGGTTCTAGCTGCTGATTGGTGGATGCATATATATACTGATTGTCATTGGCTCACCCATTTGTTCAGTTAGAAACCAGTAGTACATTGCTGCTCCTTCAACAAATTATACTAAGAGAATGAAACAAATTAGATAATAGAAGTAAATTAGAAAGTTGTTTCAAATTGTATTCTCTATCTGAATCATGAATTTTTTTGGGGGGTTTCATGTCTCTTTAACGTTAAAGTGTTACCCAACAATTTTACTGCAGCCTCTTATAGAAATATATTATCTGAGGGAAATTACAAACCTGATATATCTGACATAAATAACTTTAGCGCACACCACACTTGCGCTTGAGGTATGGATTGTGCATCAGAAAAGTTAGCGCTCTATTCTGCTTGCATTTTTGAACTTCATTTGTAATCTAAGTCTATGGGGCCGATTTATCAAGTGCCGAATGGCCCGATGCCCCTGTTTCAGCGCAAGCCTTTAGGCTCGCCGGAAACAACAGTTATGAAGCAGCGGTCTTAAGACCGCTGCTCATTAACTGGTCCGCTGTCTCTGAGGCTGCGGGCATCAATCTGCTTGATCGTATATGGTCGGGTTGATTGAAACCCCCTGCTAGCGGCAATCTGCAAGGGGCGGCATTGCACATTCAAACAAATTTTACATTAGAAATCGTTAAAGCGCAAAATGGTAAAATTATGTAGCTTCTTCAATCTCTCCTACATGTAATTTCTCACAGTACAGAACAGGTTTATCGGATGCAGAATAAATAACGTTAATTTAAAAAACAAAACAAAAAAACAAACAACAAAATGTAAACTTGCTTTTATTTTTAAAGGAATACCATTCATTTCACAACCACACAAGATTTATAGTATTGTCACCAGAGAGCCATATTAGAATCTGTAAACACTAATTTATAATTGTAATGTTTTTTGAAACCTTGCGCATAACCCCAAAGAATAAAATCCCATTTGTAATGACGTGATTACCGCGACAAATTATGTTTTCAGTAACTAAAGTAACTTAACATAACACAAATGTGAATATTTAATAAATGCCAGCATCGGATCAATGTGTTTGCACAATGGGTTTTCTAGCTATTTCATGTCATGTAGTGATTTTTGTATTGTCGTGTTTTTAGCAGATCTCGTCTGCTGTGCAAGATAACATGTAACAGGCCAATTAATATAATTAAATAAGCAAATTACAGGAACAACCAATAACAAGGGACTTTTTTAAAGTCAGATGAGTAGAGTCTCTATTAATCTAAACCATTGTATGATAAGTATTGCCTGTTCCTTTCAGTTGGTTTTCCCTAAGCACAAAACCAACATTTCATTCCAGAATGTCTTGGAATGTTCTTAAAATCTCCAAAGTGTCCATTATAGGATGTTATAAAGAACTGTAGTGTGTGAAGCTTGATAAGTGAAAAATAGAATGTTCTAAGTGCCAATAAGTTAGAGACTTTGGATTGTGATCACTTTGAACAGGACCGTCTCATGTAAAGTATAGGGCTTTACAATACTGTATTACTTTTTTAAAGCTGAGAAACATTGAAAAATTAGTGACTGTGGTCACCCTGAGATTGGAAAGTACTCATAGGGAGCATTTGACATGCCCTTATTTATCACAAGATAGATTGTGATCAACCCCCATATGCTTAACCCCCACAAAGGTGTTAAACACGTAGGTAAGGTCCTGCTTGGGAGCCACAAGCATTACATTGCATTACAACTCCCAAATAGGAAACTATATGTGACTGTGATAAATGATTGGCTTAATAGCAATGTTCTGCTAGGAAGCTGCAATGCGTGCAGCCACAGAGCAGGACTTTACCTATGTTTTAAATTATTTGTAGGGATTAAATTCAAATAGGTTGATAATAAGCCTTTAGAAAAGTTAATTGAATGATTATCAAATGATTTATCTACAGATAACCCGATACATACAATCATATACTTTTTAACAACACTATGGGTTCAATTCCAATCATGTTTATCAGCTGTTCTGTGGCATCAAACACGCCTTTTTTCATCATTAGAGCAATAACAAATGATAGCACCATTTCCGTAATGGAAAAATATTGTATCACATCTGAGTGGATGTCAGAATAGTCACCCATACGATAAAAGGACAGCACTGATTGTAACGATCGCAATCTATACCACCATTGTCAACTAAATATTAATTAAATATTATTATAATATTAACTAATATAATATTGATAATAACAATAATAACTAATAATATTTACTAAGTATTGATAACAAAAAGGTCCCATTGAATTCTGCCAAAATCCACACAAGAACTGATAATACACATCTGATAAAAGGTATCGATATCGGCCACCAATCTGCACATGTTCAAACCCAAAATACAAGATGGCACTGGTCATGCCAGCAATGAAGACGCACATTTTTGCTGACAATTGAATCACGTCAAATACAAAAAAACTGTACTGAATGAATAATCATCATCAGTTACATGAAAGGCAAATGTAAAAACATGAATAAAACATGTCTACAAGACATTGACAGGTATTCAATACCAATGTATACCTATCAGTAAATGACAAAAACTTATTTAACTTAAAAAACACCATTCTATCCAATTGAAAACACACACACATACTCAGTTAACCCAATAAACCCAATATAAAATTAATCACTCACTGTTAAGGCCGTATTACCTCTGTGGAGTGAGGAAGATGCAGAGAGAGAGAGAGGAGACTGTTGTATCCTTACTGTGTATTGATCTGGCGTTTGTTAAAAGAAAGCCCATATCATTTGTTAAGGCTCCCATTATGGTAAAATGGAGATTGAATCTAGTGAAAGTTACCAATCCTGGCTGTTTTTGCCTCAGTAAGATTTTCGTTGCTTGATAAAAAAAAAAAAAGGACTATGCCGTTTTCCCAATATCAAACAAGAAAATCAAAAAGATCAGAATCGGCCCCTTTATTGATTATCAAATTACTGAAAACTGGACCTCTACTTAATACAGGAAACCATAAGGTGAATAGAGTCCACGAGACATTACTCCTGGGATTTGATTTGACAAGGCAAAGATTCCCAAAGTTTTAAGAGCATTCAGTCCCTCCAACCTCTCTGGTATTCTAGTTTTATCTTTGCCTCTCAGGAGGTATTTATTTAGAGGGGAGTATACTTAAGCAGTGAATGTAATTCTGCTCTGGGAGTTTATCGTTAGCCTACCACAGGTGTCGCAGGGATTGATCCCTTAGTCTCCTCCTATATGATTAGTAGGCCACAAGTTTTGCGGGAACCTGTCTCTTAGCCTCCTTCTGTTGGCTCATCTTTATACTCTTTGTGATGTCCTCTGCTGGTTCTGGCACAGCACTGGATGTACTTTCTACTGGATGTAATCTCTACTGGAAGCAGTCTTTTCTGCAGCTAGAAGCACAGTACAATGAGTGCATCTCAAGGTGAGTGAGGAAATTTCATGCACTCACATAGCCCACAGGCTTTTAGTAGTTACACCAATTTCAAAGTACAGTGTAACCAGGAGACATACATACACATGTAACAGGCTAATTGCATCTTTTTTTCGTTAGACTATTCATACTTCGTCTAGTAATTATGGAAACTTTATTATGTGTTAATAGTTGCTATTTACTTTTCAGCTAAATCCCATGGAAGTTACATCTCACTGCAACCTTATATCTTTTGTTATATGGACAACAAAAGGAATTTATTTGTTTGGTAACATGAGGGGGTCTCTTTGTGTATTTTATGTTGTTTTATGCACTGACTTAGCACAGCAGTTACAGTTCAGGTAATGACTTATATACTAAGGGGTAGATTTATCATAGTGCGAGCGGACATCATACGATGTAGCGTATCATGTCCGCTGCACATCGATAAATGCCAACAGCATACGCTGTCTGAATTTATCATTGCACCAGCAGTTCTTGTGAACTGCTAGTGCAATGCCGCCCCTGCAGATTCGTGGCCAATCGGCCACTAGCAGAGGGGGTCAATCAACCCGATCGTATTCAATCGGTTTGATTTCTGTCTGCGGCCTCAGAGCAAGCGGACAAGTTATGGAGCTTGATAAATCGGCCCCTAACTCCTTAAAGAGTAATATTTCAGCTTTTTATGTTTCCTACTACAGGGAAATTGCTAAGTGTCTTGACATCAAGGCTTTGTTCTTGCTTAGTTATGATATATCCAGTGACTAAACCAAATTATCCTCTTTCAAACCTGCATGCTTTGAACATTTAGCTTCCGTATTGGAAGTTTTTTTTTTTTTGTTAGCAATATCTTCTCTGGAATACTTTGTGATTTTTTTTACCTAAAGTGAATTTTCGGATATCATCAATCAGGAGATTATAGCTCATCTCCTTGTCCTTATCCAAAGAATTCATTTGATGGTCTCTTACGTATTAGATATATTGTAAGAACATTAGAATTCTACTTTCAGATTACAAAGGTTTTTATACAATCCTTTAATTTGTTCGTCCCTTAGTCCACGTAAAGGTCAGAGAGCCACATCAGTTTATTTAGCTTTTTAGCTAAATTTCTTGAATTACAAGGTTTACTTGTAGACCCAATTGTCTTTTCAAAAAAGCATTATGGCCCTTTTTTGTAGATTAGCTTCTCCTTGGATTTTCAAGAATGAGGATTATATTGAATAAATTAGCAAGGCAGCAACATACTTTCTCTAAATTCTACAGCTTTGATGTGTTTGGTAGTAAAGTCCTTTAGGAAGGAGTATCTGGTAATTGGGTGCCTGTCTTAATAAAATGTTGTCCCACCCAATTACTCCTGGACTCCAGAGCTTGGGTATTAGCTCCTAGGAGTAATCACTCATGGACTCTCACCACCTTATCAAAGAAAACAACATTTAACTGATAAATTAATTTCTTTTATGGTGGTAAGAGTCTACAATACCCACCCATTTTCAGTTCTAGTTTGCACTCCTTTCTTGGCTATACGTCAGACTAGAATACCAGAGAGGTGGGAGGGATTAAGTGCTTTTAGAGCTCTGGGAATGTTCGCTTCCTTCTAGTGGTCAGGAGTGGAATTTCCAGGAATAATGTCTTGTGGACTCTCAACACCATGAAAGAATTTAATTTATCAAGTAAGCATAAATTTAGTTTTTTTTCAGTCATTTTTTACTTTTCAAATTCAACAGCTAAGAACAGTTGATAAAGCAACATCATTTATAAAAAAATTATCTAATTATTTTTCTCGAAAATCCGCCACTAAAGTTTTTAACAGTTTTTGTAGATAAATAATTCGATAAGCTTTCCTAATGGATTGTTATCAACACCTACATCTTTTCTATACTTTTCACTTAAACTGGAAGTTGCCTTTTTAAAATATTTGCAGTTTTTAATTGTGAAATCATGCTGAAATTTTTAGCTGATATTTATAAAAAAATATTGCTGAAAATTTTAACAAGATTGTAATCTATGGGCTAGATTATAAGTGAGACGCAAATGGTTATACGCTAGCGTAATCATGTTTTTGCAAGCCATTTTCATTGTACTGATATTACAAGTTGAGCGAAATGGCGATTGCACTAGCGTAATTGCCATTTACGCTTCAATCCTTACCACAATCTCAGAACTATGGTTAACTGTTTTCCGAAACAAAGAAGTTGCACAAAACAGTTCATAAATACATTGCAAAGTACAGTTACACTCATATTAACACTGTCTAATAAAAATTATTTCAAAAAAATATTGCACAAAAAAGTTATAAGGGCTCAAAGATATGAGATCTCGGGTGTTAGAAAAAAAAGGCAAAGTGTTTTAACATTGAGACACATACATACAGTATATATTAATGTATTTATATGTGTATATGTATTTACAGACATATACACACATATAAAAACATTCATATATATGTATACATATATAAACATATACAGTATATAAGTGCATTGGAACACTTTGCCTTTAAGTAGCTGAAAACAAGATAAAACATATTTATGCAATATTCATATTTAATAAAGATTTTAACTATGTATTTACTCTAAATATTTCACATTTGCTAATACAAATATGCTATGTTGTTTGCGCTATGGGTGTTTTTTCTTTTCAACAATTTTTTTTCTACATTGACTCCTATGGGGAATGTAAAAATGCGATGGAGTTTGCGCAACCTTGGTTGTTTAGTTTTTTTTCCCCATTGATTTTTATGGGGGGAATAAATGCACACACAAACGGAAAATTAAGTTGTTTTTTTGTGTGCTATTCGGGTTATGGTTTGCGCAAAATAAGTTTGTTTGAAACTTGTAATACAAACGCAACCCGACTGGCGAAAAAAGCTTAACACAAGCTGAGTTTTTCGTGATAATGAAAAACAAAATACTGCGCCACTTGTAATCTAGCCCTAAGTAAGCTACAGTTTGTAACAAATTGTTGGTAAAATTACAGCATTGTTTTCATTAGAAGATATCCCTTTAAAGGAACATGAAACCCAAAATATTTCTTTCATGATTCAGATTGAGTGTACAATTTTAAACAACTTTCTAATTTACTCCTATTATCAATTTTTCTTAATTCTCTTGGTATCTTTTGTTGAAAAGCAGGGACATAGCAGGACATATGCAGGGACATATGCTTTGGAGCCAGCCCATTTCTGGAGCACTATATGCCATCAGTTTTACAAGAATCTTATTGATTTAAGAAGGGTTGTGCTAGGGCACTAAATTGCAGCACTGTTTCCTGCCATATAGTGGTCCAAATGCCTAGGTATCTCATCAACACAGAATATCATGGGAACAAAGAAAATTTCATAATAGAAGAAATGGAAACTTTTTTTGGGACATTGTAGTAAAACATGTTCTATCATGTGAAGGACAAATAACTTCAAGCTGCTGGGTATAACCAGTGTTCCCTCTAAGGCCACTTTTTGTGATCGACACAGAAGTGAAACGGTTAATTAGGGAACCCCACCCTGAAGTTAACAAACACTAAACAATGCAGACGGCAAGGTATGGTTCCCTAATCAACTGTTTCACTGCTGTGCCGCTCAAAAAATGTGGTCTTAGAGGGAACACTGGGTATAACTACAATATCACGATTACTACTACCATGATATTGTTTTCCCTCCTGTGCCTGAAAGCTGTTTTTATTTTTACCCCAAATCAGTGCCAGTTAGTAAAGGTTTTCATACTGGGAGCCACCATCTTGGAGCTTAGACAATATTGCACCCTGTGACAGACATGGGGACCAAATTATTAAGGGCAGAATGGCCCTGAATACCTCTGTTTCTGCGCTAGCCTTCAAGCTCGCCGGAAACAGGAGTTAAGAAGCAGCAGTCTTAAGACCGCTGCTCCTTAACTCAGACGCTGAGTTCTGCAATCAGCCCGATCGTGTACGATCGGGTTGATTGACACCCCCTGCTAGCGGCTTGCAGGGTGGCAGCATTGCAAAAGCAACAGATCATGTCCACCAGACATTGATAAATCAGCGTCAAGGTGTTTTTTTTCCAGTGGCTGTATTACTCTATATTATTCCTCTATATTTGTTACAAAACGTTTAAACTGTGTAAATTAAAAAACAACAAAACAATGTAAAGCTTCAATTCTTTTAAGCAAGCTTAAAGGGACACTGAACCCAATTTTTTTCTTTTGTGATTCAGATAGAGCATGCAATTTTAAGCAACTTTCTAATTTACTCCTATTATCAAATTCTCTTCATTCTCTTGGTATCTTTATTTGAAATGCAAGAATGTAAGTTTAGATGCCGGCCCATTTTTGGGGAACACACTGTGTTGTTTTTGCTGATTGGTGGATAAATTCACCCACCAATAAACAAGTGCTTTCCATGGTCTGAACCAAAAAAAATAGATTAGATGCCTTTTTTTTTCAAATAAAGAAAGCAAGAGAACGAAGAAAATTGATAATAGGAGTAAATTTGAAAGTTGCTTTAATTTGCATGCTCTATCTGAATCACGAAATAAAATTTTTGGGTTCAGTGTCCCTTTAAAGGGACACTAAAATCAAAATTAAACTTCCACGATTCAGATAGAGCACAGAATTTTTAAAGATACTTTCCAAATTACTTCCATTATCACAATGTGCACCTTTTTATATGCACACTTTCTGAGGCACCAGCTCCTGCTGAGTAGGTATATGCCCTTTGATTGGCTGATGTCTGTCACATGATACAGGGGGAGGGAAAATGGAATTAACTTTTACATTTCCCAGAAAAAAAATATACTACGCATTTGAAATTCACAGTGCTATTGCATTGTCTTTTTATTATGTGTTTGTAATTCATGCAATTTTACTGAATTTAATGATATTTTAACTGAAGTGTACAGTATAGATATCAAAAAAGTCTGCAACATCGCTGGTCTGTGTGTGCACCACTTCTGTGACAGGGTGCAAGAATATGTAAGTTCCAATAATATGGCAGCACCCTGTATGAAGAGGCGGAGCTTCACCATCCTGCACCTATAATGGGTTTCAATAAAAGAACAGATTTGAAGATAAATGCTGGCATGAGAGAAAAAAGAAATAGCACAGTGAATAGTATTTTTTTTTACTGTTGTTGTACCCACTACCCAGCAGTTTAATGTCCCTTTAATTTTTCAAATTTGACTAGAAAACTCTGAGGAATGTTTTAAGTTATGACAGATTGTGTGATACTGTTACACCTATGCTCATAAAAAAACATATTGGAAAATGTACTGTACTGCAAAAATGCTTCTAATCAAATTTAAAATGAAAGGGACAGTCTACACCTTAGTCATCTTAAAGTCATATCCTCCTGCACTTATTCTATACCATGCAGCAGGAATATTAAATAAAGTTATTTTAAAATGAATGTTGTTTCTTGCCACTTTGAAATGACTGCCAAGCTCCGCCCACTGATGACATCACAATCTGGGCTGCATATGGCATCCAATCACAAAGGCTCACTAGTTGGATTCAACAGACTATTCCGCAGAGTGTATAGATCTAGCTCAGATTGTGATGTCATCAGTGGGCGGAGCTTGGCAGTCATTTTAAAGTGGCCAGAAACAATATTTATTTTTAAATAACCTTTTTACCATTCCTTCTGAATGATATAGAAAAGGTACAGGAGCTTATTTTCAGGTAAGACTTTAAGATGACTAAGGTTTAGACTGTCCCTTTAACTACTGTGCATTTCATATTTTATTGTTAAATTCCTTTAGCAAAAGGTTGTTTGCAGTTAAATTGAAAGAAATATGGCAAATTTAGCTATATACTTTCTAATAGAGCTCACTGCCTGATATGCATATCTGCTACTATTGTATTGGTGGAGAGAAACACCCTCTACATGGTTTAAAGGGACATGATTCATAAAAAGCCTTTAAACAAAGTACATTTTAAAGAAAGAGGATTATAAACAACTCTGCAATTTACTTCCATTATCAAATTTGCTTTATTCTTTTGGTATCTTTGTTGAAGGAGCAGCAATGCACTACTTGTAGCTAGCTGAACACATGTAGTGAACTAATGATAAGAGGCATAGATGTGCATCCACAAGTCAGCAGTTAGGTCCCAGTAGTCCACTGTTGCTCTTGAGCCTACCTAGGTATGCTTTTGAACAAGAGAATGAAGCAAATTAGATATTAGAAGTAAATTGAAAAGTTGTTTATAATTGCATGCTCTATCCAAACCATTTTATTTTAATTATGACCTTTCTGTCCCTTTAATGAAATATGTTTTATACTCTTGAACTAATTCACTGGAAAACTCCATCACACTTTATGGATTCAGCTGCTTAGGATAACATAAGTAATAGTGAAATATTTGAATTATCTATTTAACCCACAGAGATTTTGTTCTGTTTTAATATTTCAGATTTAAAGTTTAATATTTTTCAGCTATGTTTCCCTACAGCATTATTAAATGTTGTCATAAGAAAACTCAGAATACAATATGACTGACAAATTTACATTTTCTACATTTGCACACTATTTACCTGTTTGGCAGCACATAAAAGTAGACAATATTTGATATAATATTTTACCACTAGATGTCTCCATACTACACAATACAGTATCCTTTTATTTCACATATTTATTTATTTTATACAAACACATATGTACCAAGCATTTCAGAAGATATTTTTCAGGATATATAATGTAATATATTATGTATGTGTAATTATCCAAAAAATATGTTTAGATATTTAATATTGCAAATTAAATATTTATTTTTGTCAATTATGGGCCAGAAGTATGCGCCAGCAGTTATGCGCGAGTGAAAGGGTTTCTTATCACGGGTGAAAGTTGATAGTAAACGCGAACGTGTGAGCGCAATCGCAATTTATACTAGAAGGATTGCCGCGTCCTTTGAGCTCTGGTTTGGAAAAAAACAAACAAGTGTCACAAAACACAACAAAAATACATTACAAAGTTCAGTTACACTCATAATAACACTGTTTAATAAAATATATTTTAAAAAAATTGCTCAAAAAAGTTATAAGGGCTCAAAGATATGAGATAGCAAGTGTTAGCAAAAAAAAATGCAGGCAAAGGGCTTTAACATAGAGATACATACATATACAGTACTGTACATGTCTAAAGATATATATATATATATATATATATATATATATATATATATATATATATATATATATATATAAATAAACATTTATATTTGTTTACATACGTATTTCTTTCATGTAATTGGCAAGAGTCCATGAGCTAGTGACGTATGGGATATACAATCCTACCAGGAGGGGCAAAGTTTCCCAAACCTCAAAATGCCTATAAATACACCCCTCATCACACCCACAATTCAGTTTTACAAACTTTGCCTGCTATGGAGGTGGTGAAGTAAGTTTGTGCTATAATTTTCTACGTTGATATGCGCTTCTCAGCATTTTGAAGCCCGATTCCTCTCAGAGTACAGCGAATGTCAGAGGGACGTGAAGGGAGTATCACCTATTGAATGCAATGGTTTTCCTCACGGATCTATTTCATAGGTTCTCTGTTATCAGTCATAGAAATTCATCTCCTACCTCCCTTTTCAGATCGACGATATACTCTCATATTCCATTACCTCTACTGATAACTGTTTCAGTACTGGTTTGTCTATCTGCTATATGTGGATGGGTGTCTTTTGGTAAGTATGTTTTCATTACTTAAGACACTCTCAGCTATGGTTTGGCACTTTATGTATTTATATAAAGTTCTAAATATATGTATTGTACTTATATTTGCCATGATTCAGGTTTTCAGGATATTTCCTTTTGCAGACTGTCAGTTTCATATCTGGGAAATGCTTTTTTTATGAAAATGTATTTCTTACCTGGGGCATAGTCTCTTTTTCAAATTGACTGTCTTTTAAATTTGCGGGTAGAATTAGGCTCGCGAGGGCGCAAAATGCCAGAGTTTATTGCGTAATTTTTGGTGCAAGATTTTTTGGCGCAAAGTTATGTTCGTTGATGCAAATTCGTCATTTCCGGCATCTTAGTTGACGCCTAGTCCTTCACAAGGTTGCATCATCTATGAAGCGAGTGTGTCGTTTTCGGACGTTTTTGGCACCAAAAAATATTTTTCTGTTTGTTGTGTGTCATACTTGGGACCAAATATTTTCATTATTTAAGACCCCATTCCTATTTGCCTCTTGCCATTTCTATGTCAGAGGGCTATGCTGTTTGCATTTTTTCCTATTCCTGAAACTGCCATATAGGAAATTGATAATTTTGCTTTATATGTTGTTTTTTTCTCTTACATTTGCAAGATATCTCAATCTGATCCTGTCTCAGAATTCACTGTTGGATCCCTGCTGCATGATAACAGTTCTACCAAAGCTAAGTGCATTTGTTGTAAACTTGTGGAGATTATACCTCCAGCTGTGGTTTGTAATAGTTGTCATGATAAACCTTTACATGCAGAAAATGTATTAATCAGTAGTAGTTTATTACCTGTTGCTGTTCCCTCAACTCTCTAATGTACAAGATATACCTGCAAATTTAATTTTTTTTATTTCTGATTCTATTCAGAAGGCATGTCTGCCATTCCACCTTCTAATAAACGTAAAAGGTCTTTTAAAACTTCTCATAGAGTTGATGAAATTTCAAATGACCGGCAACATACTGATTTATCCTTCTCTGATGAGGATCTATCTGACTCAGAAGATCCTGCCTCAGATATTGACACTGACAAATCCACTTATTTATTTAACCCCTTAATGACCGAGGACGTATACCATACGTCCTCAGAAAAAATACAGTTAACGCCTGAGGACGTATGGCGTATGTCCTCGGTTTGGAAAGCAGCTGGAAGCGATCCTGATCACTTCCAGCTGCTTTCCGGTTATTTCAGGATGCCTCGATATCGAGGCATCCTGCAATAACAATTTGTACCCCTCCGGTGCAGAGAGAGCCACTCTGTGGCCCTCTCTACACCGGACATCGATGGAGGCATTCGTTGGTGGGTGGGAGCTGCAGTGGGAGGCGGGTGGGCGGCCATCGATGGGTTCTGAGACACAGAGGGGGGCGGGATTGGGGGCGGGACAGTCAGGCGCGCGCACAGACGCAATCGCGTGCACGGGGGGGCGGCGGGCGCGTGCACAGGGGGGGAGCGGGTGTGAACCGCTACACTACAGAAATTATCAAGTATAATTGGGAGGAAGGGGGGGGAAAATAACCCCAAAAAGTAATCTATGGGATCTGGGAGGGGGTGGGGGTTGGTCTTGGGGGGTGGGGAAGCTACACTACAGAAAAAAATAAAATAAAAAATAAAAAAGAGACTATATATTGTAAACTGGGTACTGGCAGAAAGCTGCCAGTACCCAATATGGCTGCCAAGAAGGTAGAGGGGGAGGTTAGAGAGCTGTTTGGGGGGGGGGGGGCAGGGAGGTTGGGGGCTAAGGGTGGATCCTACACAGCAGCATATGTAAATATGCAAAGGAAAAAAAGAAAGAAAAAAGGATGCCTTTTATTTTAGTACTGGCAGACTTTCTGCCAGTACTTAAGATGGTGGGGACAATTGTGGGGTGGGGGAGGTAAGAGAGCTGTTTGGGAGGGATCAGGGGGGGGTGATGTGTCAGGTGGGAGGCTGATCTCTACACTAAAGCTAAAATTAACCCTACAAGCTACCTAATTAACCCCTTCACTGCTAGCCATAATACACGTGTGATGCGCAGCAGCATTTAGCGGCCCTCTAAATACCAAAAAGCAACGCCAAAGCTATATATGTCTGCTATTTCTGAACAAAGGGGATCCCAGAGAACCATTTACAACCATTTGTGCCATAATTACACAAGCTGTTTGTAAATGATTTCAGTGAGAAACCTAAAATTTGGAAAAATGTTACGTTTTTTTAAATTTTATCGCATTTGGCGGTGAAATGGTGGTATGAAATATACCAAAATGGGCCTAGATCAATACTTTGGGTTGTCTACTACATTACACTAAAGCTAAATTACCCCAAAACGCTCCCTACATGCTCCCTAATTAACCCCTTCACTGCTGGGCATAATACACGTGTGGTGCGCAATGGTATTTAGCGGCCTTCTAATTACTAAAAAGCAACTCCAAAGCCATATATGTCTGATATTTCTGAACAAAGGGGATCCCAGAGAAAAATGCCATAATCGCACATGCTGTTTGTAAATAATTTCAGTGAGAAACCTAAAGTTTGTAAAAAAAAATGTGAAAAAGTGAACGATTTTTTTTATTTGATCGCATTTGGCGGTGAAATGGTGGCATGAAATATACCAAAATTGGCCTAGATCAACACTTTGGGATGTCTTCTAAAAAAAAATATATACATGTCATGGGATATTCAGGGATTCCTGAAAGATATCAGTGTTCCAATTTAACTAGCGCTAATTTTTTAAAAAAAAGTGGTTTGGAAATAGCAAAGTGCTACTTGTATTTATGGCCCTATAACTTGCAAAAAAAGCAAAGAACATGTAAACATTGTGTATTTCTAAACTCTGGACAAAATTTAGAAACTATTTAGCACGGGTGTTTTTTGGTGGTTGATGTGTAACAGATTTTGGGTGTCAAAGTTAGAAAAAGTGTGTGTTTTTTTCATTTTTTCCTCATATTTTATAATTTTTTTATAGTAAATTATAAAATATGATGAAAATAATGGTATCTTTATAAAGTCCATTTAATGGCGAGAAAAAGGGTATATAATATGTGTGGGTACAGTAAACGAGTAAGAGGAAAATTACAGCTAAACACAAACATTGCAAAAATGTAAAAATAGCCTTGGTCCCAAACGGACAGAAAATGGAAAAGTGCTGTGGTCATTAAGGGGTTAAAATGGAGTATATTTGTTCTTTATTAAAAGAAGTGTTGTTTACATTAGATATGGAGGAAACTAGTCCTCTTGATATTAAAACTAGTAAACGTTTAAATTCTGTTTATAAACATCCTGTGGTTATTCCAGAGGTTTTTCCAGTTCCTGATGCTATTTCTGATATGATTTCTAAAGAATGGAATAGGCCTGGTACTTCTTTTATTCCTTCTTCAAGGTTTAAAAAATTGTATCCTTTGCCAGCAGTTAGATTGGAGTTTTGGGAAAAGATCCCCAAAGTTGATGGGGCTATCTCTACTTTTGCTAAACGTACTACTATTCCTACGGAAGATAGTACTTCTTTTAAAGATCCTTTAGATAGGAAACTTAAATATTATCTAAGGAAGGCTTATTTATATTCAGGTCATCTTCTCAGGCCTGCAATTTATTTGGCTGTTGTTGCAGCTGCTTCAACTTTTTGGTTGGAAACTTTAGCGCAACAAGTATCGGATCATGATTTGTCTAGCATTGTTAAGTTGATTCAACATGCTAATAATTTCATTTGTGATGCCATTTTGATATCATCAAAATTGATGTTAGATATATGTCTTTAGCTACTATTTTAGCTAGAAGAGCTTTGTGGCTCAAATCTTGGAATGCTGATATGACTTCTAAGTCCAGATTGCTATCTCTTTCTTTCCAAGGTAATACATTATTTGGTTCTCAGTTGGATTCTATAATTTCAACTGTCACTGGGGGAAAGGGACTTTTTTTGCCTCAGGATAAAAAACCTAAGGGCAAATCTAAAGCTTCTAACCGTTTTTTTTCCTTTTGGCCATATCTTCTGCTAGAAGAGTTTCTGAATGATCTGCTCTTTCTTGTGATTCTCCTTTTCTGATTTTTCTATCAGGATAAGGCAGTTTTTAAATTCTTACCTAAGGTTGTGAATTCTAACAACATTAATAGAGAAATTGTTGTCCCTTCTTTGTGTCCTAATCCTAAGAATTCTTTGGAGAGATCTTTAAATTCTTTGGATGTGGTGAGAGCTCTGAAATATTATGTTGAAGCCACTAAAGCTTTCAGGAAGACTTCTTGTCTATTTGTTATCTTTTCTGGTTACAGGAAAGGTCAGAAGGCTTCTGCCGTTTCTTTGGCATCGTGGTAAAAGCTTTTGATACTTCAAGCTTATTTGGAGTCGGGTCAAGCCCCGCCTCAGAGAATTACAGCTCATTCTACTAGATCAGTTTCCACTTCTTGGGCTTTTAAGAATGAAGCTTCAGTTGATCAGATTTGAAAAGCAGCAACTTGGTCTTCTTTGCATACATTTACTAAATTCTACCATTTTGATGTATTTGCTTCTTCGGAAGCAGTTTTTGGTTGAAAAGTTCTTCAGGCAGCTGTTTCAGTTTGATTCCTCTGCTTATGATTTACGTTTTTATTTTTATTTTTTGAGAATAATCTTATATTTGGGTTGTTGTGGATTAATTTTTTTCAGCGAAATGGCTGTTATAATTTTGTCCCTCCCTCTCTAGTGACTCGTGCGTGGAGTTCCACATCTTGGGTATTGCTATCCCATACGTCACTAGCTCATGGACTCTTGCCAATTAAATGAAAGAAAACATAATTTATGTAAGAACTTACCTGATAAATTTATTTCTTTCATATTGGCATGAGTCCATGAGGCCCACCCCCTTTTTTATGGTGGTTATGATTTTTTTGTATAAAGCACAATTATTTCCAAATTTCTTTGTTGATGCTTTTTACTCCTTTCTTTATCACCCCACTTCTTAGCTATTCGTTAAACTGAATTGTGGTTGTGGTGAGGGGGTGTATTTATAGGCATTTTGAGGTTTGGGAAACTTTGCCCCTCCTGGTAGGAGTGTATATCCCATATGTCACTAGCTCATGGACTCTTGCCAATATGAAAGAAATTAATTTATTAGGTAAGTTCTTACATAAATTATGTTTTATGTATTTATATGTGTATATATGCATCTACAGATATAAACACACATATGAACACATAAATAAACATGTACACAGTCATATTGAGAGCCCTTTGCAGTTAAGTAGATGAAAACATGAAAAAGCATATTTATGTAATGTTCATTATTAATAAAATGGTATGCTGTGTATTTACTGTAAATATTTCACATTCCAATGTTCTACACATGGTAAGTAGAATATGTTCTATGTATTTTTAAATATATATTCCTATATATATCTGTATATTTCTATACCTATATATAATCATATATATATATATATATATATATATATATATATATATATATATATATATATATATATATATATATATATATAGGTATAGAGCTATATTGCACCAAAATGCCATCAGATATATATGGAAATATGTATTTATAAATAAATAGAACACTGTAATGCAAAATATTCATATTTTCATGTTGGGTTAGCGCACTTGAGAATATGCCATCAGGTTTGCATGCGAGTAAGGTGTTTTTTTCTAATTTTTTTGCTCCATTGACTTCTATAGGGGAAAGTGATCGCAATATTCAAAGTTTTTAAAAAAAAAAAAAAAATGTATCAGGTTAGTGTGCGAGCTTTCAACTTGTAATACAAGCGTTCTTCGACGCCCACACAAAATCCTTACTTCTAGCAGAGTTAGTGCGCGAGCGGGAGCGTTAAATACCACTCCACTTTTAATCTAGCTCTATATGTTTTATTCTTTTTTGAAAAACACTATTTGTATGTAAAAATAAATAAATAATATTGCTAGTTTAGACATCTCTACAGCAAATACCTGTAATCCATTTGAATACAATTTTATAAAAAAAGGTACATGCACAGATCCACTGCAACAAGATAATTCAAGATTAAAAATGTAATTCTACATTACAAAGCGTGCCACATTTATACAACAACATAACATTTAGCCACCAATCAGCAAGCACAACCCAGCAGGGATAGGCACAAACAAAGGCTGTGGCGGACATTTTCCAAAGTACAAACCTTAGTGAAGGACACCAAGGTACATTTGAAATTAAAAACATTATTTTATAGTGCTGGGTGTTATTATACTGATCCAGATTATGATCCTATAACCAGCCCTCCTCTGGCTATACCCATGAGCCAGTGTCACTACTGTAGGGTTGCCACCTCAGCCATGTTTTCCTGGACACTTATGAGTTACACATGCTGCAGG
The DNA here is from genome assembly GCF_027579735.1 of Bombina bombina. Lineage (NCBI taxonomy): Eukaryota > Metazoa > Chordata > Amphibia > Anura > Bombinatoridae > Bombina > Bombina bombina. Next base: position 268,421,490 of record NC_069505.1, on the reverse strand, counting down.
GTGTGCAGGGAGGAACATGTATTGTGTTTCTGGACAGCACTATTTATATGCACTATTCATATTCCTCCCTGCACACCCTGCAACATGTGTAACTTATAAGTGTTCTGTATTTTAAGGGACGGGTGGCATCCCTACACTACTGTGTCATTATATAGTGCTGGGTGTTATTATACTGATGCAGATACCACTGATTCTATAACCAGCCCTCCTCTAGCTATACCCATGTGGCAGTGTCACTACTGTGTCATTATATACTACTGGGTGTTATTATACTGATGCATATACCACTGATTTTATAACTAGCCCTCCTCTGGCTATACCCATGAGCCAGTGTCACTACTGTGTCATTATATAGTGCTGGGTGTTATTATACTGATGCAGATAACACTGATTCCATAACCAGCCCTTGTCTGGCTATACCCATATGCCAGTGTCACTACTGTGTCATACAGCGCTGGGTGTTATTATACTGATGCAGATACCACTGACCCTATAACCAGCCCTTGTCTGGCTATATGCATGTGCCAGTGTCACTACGGTGTCTTTGTATAGAGCTGGGTGTTATTATACAGATTCAGATATACATCCAATATTTCACTCAGGCTTTATTTATTCCATAACTTATCACCCAATATCGATAGCAGTCTCTTGACAAGCCACTAACTATATTCACACTACATATTTTTTTTTTAATTCCTATTATTTAATCAGAAAGAAAGATATACTAAGGTTGTGGCGGACACTGCAAGGGCTAGTAACGGACACCAGTGTCCGTGTACGGACACCTTGCCTATCCCTGCAACCCAGGTGCTGATAAAAAAATGGTCCGGCTCCTAAGCTTACATTCTTGCTTTTCAAATAAAGATAGCAAGAGATCGAAGAAAATATTATAATAGGAGTAAATAAGAAAGTTGCTTAAAAGTGCATGATTTATCTGAATCATGAAAGAAACAATTTGGGTTTAGTATACCTTTAACATTTTGGGGTCGATTTATGAAGCAGCGGATGCTGCTTCTGACCCACTCCACTTCAGTTCCGCCTGAAGCGGAAGTTAAGAAGCAGCGGTCCTAAGACCGCTGCTCCTTAACTCGTCCGCCACCTCTGAGGTGGCGGACAGCAATCAGCCCGATCGAATACGATTGGGCTGATTAACACCCCTGCTAGCGGTCAATTGGCCGCAAATCTGCAGGGAGCGGCATTGCACTAGCAGTTTACCAGAACTGCTGGTGCATACATTTATCGATGTGCGGCGGACATGATATGCTACATAGTATCATGTTCGTCCCCACAATAGTAAATTTACCCCTTTAACTGTAGAATAAAATATCAGCCAAGTTTTAATGTTTTAAACAAAATAACATCCTTTATACTGCAATCATTTTCCAATAGACAAACTCCACCCACCTTTTTGCCTTATTTGGAGGAGCCAATCAGGGCTTTGATCTGCAGACAACAAGGCTATTCACTGTCATAATGTTATTAAAGGGACAGTCTAGTCAAAATTAAACTTTCATGATTCAGATAAAACCTGTAACTTTAAGCAACTTTCTAATTTACTCCTATTACAAAATGTTCTTTGTTCTCTTGGTATCTTTATTCTAAAAAGCTAAAACGTAAGCTTAGGAGCCGGCACATTTTTGTTTCACCACCTGGGTAGCACTTGCTGATTGGTGTCCTAATGTATCCATCCAATCAGCAAGTGCTGAACCAAAAATGGGCCGGTTTTTAAGCTTTTTTTAAATAAAGATACCAAGAGAATGAAGAAAAATTGATAATGGGAGAAAATTAGAAAGTTGCTTAAAATTGCATCCTCTATCTGAATCATGAACGTTTAATTTTGACTAGACTATCCCTTTAAGTACATTGTTTTGCAGTTGTTAGCAGTTAAAACCAATTAGTAGCAGAGTTAGCCTTGATAAATCAGCAGGGTGCATTTCAAGATCAGAAAAATAGAAAAGCCTCAATTGTCAAGGATAAATTGCATGAAAAGGGGAAAAAATTAATAATGAAGGTAGTTTTCTTATACATAACTAAATATTGTATATACAGTATTTTGTACAAAAATCTCAACCTGTTTACGGTTCCTTTCAAAAACAGAAAAAATGACAAGTTATATGAATTGCTAATGCATGGACACATTATTGAACAGCCTAGAGAAATTATTACAAGGACAGAAGAGATTAGAAGCATATTTTATATAGCTACATTTGAAAAAAATGCATCTTTTAAAAGTTAAAGTGATGGTAAAGTCTAGCGTTACAAAAACGCTAGGATTTACCATCACTAAAATAAAGGTGATTTTTATTAATCAGTTAAAAAAACCTGATGAATAGGTACCTTTATTTTGCCGCGGCTTCAGGCTAACCTAAGCACCTCCGGCTGCCCCCGGCATAGCTAAGTTTTTCAAAAATGCCAAAGGGCAAGCCCGGCTATTGGCTAGGAGGTGGAAACGTCACCTTACTGAAAAAAGTGAGGCGGCCGGAGGCAGTGAAATAAAGGTATCTAATCATCAGTTTTTTAAAACTGATGAATAAAGGTCACATTTAATTTTAGTGATGGTAAATCCTAGCGTTTTTGAAACACTAGAATTTACTATCACTTGATAACACTGCGTCAGTGATAACGTTGAAAGCACAATTAGCATAACTTGCTGCAGATACAGCCATAGGTGCTGTGACATAATGCTTCAATTACAATTAAAACATCCTTGTAAGGCAGATTTGTAAACGTGTCTTACGGTCACATCTCAGTGTATTCTGGATATTTTTTAAATGTTTTCATTCTTGCAGTTAAAATAAAAAAACACAACTGAATGACAACAATGCTTCTAATCATATATGAAATACACTGCTGCATAGTTCTGCTAAACAAAGAATGGCCAATAACAACACAATTCTGTGCTTGATTAAAGCTATTTGAATAAAAATAATTTGAATAAAAAAGTAACCCAACAGTTATGTATTTTATTCCTATGCTCACTGGCTGATAAAGAAAGCTCCTATATCAGTATTGGTTAAAGCTAAGGTAAAGTTTTAGCAATTCGAAGACATCATTTGATTTGCTAATATTACCAGATTTCTCAATTTATTTTATATATCTCAAAATATATAGATCTAAAAATCCCTACCGTTAAGATGGTGACTTCTCCCAAACCCTATTTCCTGGTTTTCTGTTCTCAGACTTATAGAACGGTCCCACCCGCTCTATATGTCTCCTAAAAGCGTGTTCACAATGCTCAGTAGAACTGCGCATGCGCAAAACGGCGATCTCACTCTATTATGCGCATGCATAATGCGATTTGAAAGGACAGCAGTATTTACTTAGTCAATATTTTGAAGTCAAGTGCTGCGCTTGTCCTTATCAGAGCAGCCTGTTAAAATTCCTACACTACTACCAATGCGCATGCCTGAAACTGGAGCGAGCATTGATTCCAAGCTTATGAAAAAAAAATACCACATGCGCATAAGAGCAAGGAGGCGGATGACGTAGAGTGATGGCCGCCTAATGGCCAGATTTTCAATTGGATCACAGAAAAAAGTGACCAAGATAGAAAAAAACAAAACAAAAAAAAACGAGTTGATTTACTCGAGCTTCAGAAAATGATTAAAAACAGGAATAACTTTAATTTTAAGCACAATTATACAAATCAATGAATGAAACTCATATTTATTTGGGACATATTATTATATACTCCATCGACAACTAGGTAACTTTACCTTCACTTTAATGAAAAAAGACATGCCTTTGCATGCCTGACAAGAGCATATTTGTTAATTTAGAAAAGGAGCATGCATTTCTTTCATAAAGGTAGTGAGAGTCCACGATCAATTACTCTTGGGAATTTTACTCCTGACCACTAGGAAGTGGCAAATATCACAGGTTCTCCAGGTGTTTGTGAGAAAGGTGCTCAGACTGATTTGAGGCCCAGTTTCCTCTCAGTGAGCTACTTTCTGGGATGTCTCTGGAGTATGGGTAGTGGCACAAGAACACCATATGGGAGTTAGTTACAGGCCTGCCACAGATGTTGCAGGAACTGGTCCCTAGCCTGTTGCTGTTGGTTAAACGTTATACTTTATTTATTTTGATCCTCTGCTGTCATGCGTACAACACTAGATTGGCTATCTACTGGAAGCAGTTTCTTCTGCTTATGGTAAGTCCAGTAGTATGGGTGCCTATCAGGTAAGTGTGGGGGTTGTTATTTGCATTTGTTTAGTCTGTAGGCTTTTAGTAGGTACTCACTTATGTGTATATCATAGCCTGGGGACCATGTGGTTGAAATCATGGTCTGTTGACATGGTTTTTAAATCCAGACTTCTGCCTCTTCCTTTTAATCTATCTCATGTTCCAAGGAGTCTTGTAAGGCCAGAGACTTTTTTTCATTTGATTTCAGATCTGGAATATATGGGTGAAATAGTTCCAGTTCTGGTATTAGAACAGAGTCAGGGTTTCTATTCCACCCTCTTTTTGTTCCTAAGAAAGAAGGAACTTACAGACGTGTTCTGGATTTGAAAACTTTAAACAATTTTCTCAGGGTCCCTTTTTTCAAGATGAAAACTATTAGGACTATTCTTCCTCTTGTTCAACCCGGACAGTCCATGTCCTCTATAGATCTAAAGGATGCTTATCTTCATATCACTTTTCACAGGGATCATTGTCAATTTGTAAGATTTTCATTCCTGGCTACTGCTCCAATAATCTATACAAAGGTTTTGATGACTCTTTATATTTAGCAGTATTTAAAGGGACACTGAACCCAATTTTTTCTTTTGTAATTCAGAAAGAGCATGCAATTTTAAGCAACTTTCTAATTTACTCCTAATATCAAATTTTCTTCGTTCTCTTGCTATCATTATTTGAAAGAGAAGGCATCTAAGCTTTTTTTTGGTTTCAGTACTCTGGACAGCACTTTTTTATTGGTGGATGAATTTATCCACCAATCAGCAAGGACAACCCAGGTTGTTCACCAAAAATGGGCCGGCATCTAAACTTACATTCTTGCATTTCAAATAAAGATACCAAGAGAATGAAGAAAATTTGATAATAGGAGTACATTAGACAGTTGCTTAAAATTTCATGCTCATTCTGAATCACGAAAGAAATTTTTTGGGTACAGTGTCCCTTTAAGTAAACTTTCAGTTCCTTCTCCTTCTGCAGGTCTTTGTATGGAAGTTTTAGGTCTGATGATAGCAGCCTCAGATGCTATTCTCTTTTGTTCGGTTTCACATAAGCCCCCAGCAGCTTTGTATGCTTGATCAGTGGTGCAACAATTACACTCAGTTGTCTCAAAAGATTATTTTGGATGCCCTCTCCTGGTGGATCAATCATCGATCCATTGTTCTTGGGGCATCCTTTGTCCATCCAAACTGGACAGTGATCTTGACAGATGCAAGTTGTTCAGGTTGTGGTGCAGTTTGGGGCACTCAGAGAACACAGGTTTGGTTACTTCAGTAGGTGAAGTTGCCTATGAATATTCAGGAACTATGTGCCATTTTTAGAGCCCTTTAGTTCTGACCCTTCTTGAAAAGAGAGACTTATCTGCGTTTCCAGCAGTGGCTTACATCAATCATCAAGGGGTAACTCACTGATCCCTGGTGAGCAAGGAGGTTTCCCAAATTCTGACTTGGGCAGAGAGCAAATCCTGTATAATTTCTGTAGTTAATATTCCAGGCTTAAGCAATTGGGAAGCAGATTTTCTCAGTTAGCAATCCCTTCATCCAGGGGAATGGTCTCTTCATCTGGTAGTCTTCATTCAGATTGTAGACCTATGGGTTCTTCCAGAAGTAGATCTGATGGCTTCTCGTTTAAACAAAGAGCCCCCTAGATACTTTGTGAGGTCCAGGAATTGCTAGGCTAGGCAGAGTTTGTGGATGCTCTAGTAGCTCTTTAGTTGGGTCTGCTCTTCCTGCTTTCTCAGCCCTTTTCACTGGGCGTCTCAGCCTAACCTCATGAACAGTGCTAAATTGGGAGCTTCTAAGTAAGGTTTTTTAAAGGTTTAATACTAGATTTTTATATGAGTATCTGTGCATATTCTTCTTTACAGTAGAGTCTATTACAATCAGTTATATAAAAATTGGTGTATACTGTCCTTTAAAGATTCAGCTATCTGCTCTTTCTTTCTTGTTTCAAAATAAGATTGCTAAATTTCCTGATATTAAGAAATTTGTTTAGGCTTTAGTCAGGATTGAGCCTGTTATTAAACCATTTTCTCCTTCTTGGAATTTTAATTTGGTTTTACGAGTTTTGCAGGTTCCTCCTTTTGAACCTTTGCATAATTTGGATATTTAGTTTTTGTCCTGGACGGTCTTGTTTCTTTTGGCTATTTCTTCTGCTAGAAGAGTTTCTGAACTGTCTGCTCTTTATTGTGAGCCCCCTTATCTTGTTTTCCATCAGGATAAGGCAGTTTTAAGAACTAAGTTTGGCTTTGTGCTTGAAGTGGTTTCTTCTGATAACATCCATAGGGAGATTGTTGTTCCTTCTTTTTGTCCTAATCCAAAGAATTCTAAGCAGAGGCTTCTCCACAATTTGGATGTGGTCAGAGCTTTGAATTACTATTTACAGGCTACAAATGATTTTAGACAATCTTCTAGCATGTTTGTTTATTTTTCTGGTTCCAGAAAGAGTCAGAAGGCTACTCCCATTTTATTAGCCTCTTGGTTGAACCTTTTGATTTATAAAGCTTACTTGGAGGTGGGTCAGTTTCCTCCTAAACAGATTACTGCACATTCTACCAGATCAGTTGCTACTTCTTGGGCCATTATGAATGAGGCCTTGGTTGATCAAATTTGCAAGGCAGCTACTTGTCTTCCTTACATACTTTTTCTAAATTCTACCATGTTGATGTGTTTGCTTCTTCTGAAGCAGCTTTCATTATGAAAGGCCTCCAGGCAGCTGTTTCTGGGCATTTAATATTATTGGATATGATTTTCTGCATAAAAAAACAAACAAACTATTCAACCAATCTAATTGGAATATTATAAAAATGGTCCTGCCCAGATTATTTATTAATTCCACAGCTTGGGTATTAGTTCCCAGGAAGAATTGATCGTGGACTCTCTCCACCTTTATGAAAGAAAATAGAATGTATGCTTGCCTGATTAAGTAATTTCTTGCATGGTGGTGAGAATCCATGAGCCCCCTCCCATTATTTTCTATCATTGATTGTTTTTTCTGGCGGCAGTTTAAGTATGCACCTCTATTTTCCCTGCTCCTTTTTTGTATAGTACTTATTTTCTTTTTCCTACCTGCTTCTTCTCTGACTTGGCTATATGTCAGACTAGCTGAAGATGAGAAAACACAGAGGTACCAATATGGCCTAGTAACGTCTGTACAAGTGGTAATCAATGTTAAAAAGTTGGGTACTCACAAAGGTGAAGCAACCAATGGTGCTAATGGGACAGACTGGAACTATAGCTGTGGTCCAGCTCACTGTGTGCCGGCAAATCAAACACCCGTTCAGGAGGTAAATAGACAAGGCATTCGTTCCTATGAGTGAAAAAGCAGAGCTACCATGGCCTAGCACAGTATGAACAGGCAGATTACCACTTGTACAGACCTTACTAGGCCATATTGGCGCCTCTGTGTTTTTCTCCTCTTCAGATTATCTATCATCAGGGACTGACCATCATTTTGACAGAGTGCTGCCACCTTATTGAACTCCAAGGACTTTTTTGTTTGTGTTGTGTTATATTCAGATGTTATATGTTATTGATTTGCTGATTATATATCTGAATATGCTAGTTTTATTGCTATATCAATAAGGAAGCGCCCCTATGGGAATTTTGGGTTAAAATTTTCCCCATTTTTTATATGTCAGACTAGTTACCAGTAAGGATAGAGGGGTTTTAAGGGCTCTTGGAATTTTGGGACCTTTGCCTTCTCCTAGTGGTCAGGAATATATTTCCAAGGAGTAATGAATTGTGGATTCTCACCACCATGAAAGAAATACATTTATTAGGAAAGCATAAATTATATTTAAAAAAACAAACAAACAAAAAAACTAATGATAAATATATTTTAAAAACTTTATTTTGGAGGTAACGAAGACTACATTTTTTAATATTGAACGATGTTAAAATAATATTTATTATTTATACATAAAAAAGATAATAGAAAGAAAGATTGCCATTTAACATACATAATTTGCAATAGTTTTACATAATAGTATTTTACAAATATAATATTTAATGGATCAATATAATATTTGTCAGAGTTTTATTTTTTTTTAGCTGGGAAATGTGCATGAATGAATTAGTTTAGTGTCTTTGCCGGGGTTACTGACAATACAAATCAGCTTCTTTTATAAAGCTTTACATCTGTTCCTTTAAAATAGAATAATACTCTACTCACAGCTCACTAGTCCAAAGCTGATGACAGTGATAATCTATAATTTATGAAACTACAAGAAAAATATTTTCTATCCATACTAATGACAATAAGGAAATATACAGGGCAGAGTAATTGATCATTTACTCGATCATCAAATAATCACAATGAGGAAGATGTAGAAATCGCTTATGTGCCCTAGTTAAATACTGTCAAGCCTTTGTTTTTGAGGTCACACGAATACTTGATAAAATCACTGACTTTTGCTGTCATGCACCAGAAGGAAATATGTACTCTATATTTAACCTTTATAAAAATTACACATTCATCATTTTAGATGGCCTGACCTTAGAATGCAGTAACAGCAACTTTGTATAATGCTTGTACTTGCGAGTCAGCACTTTACGGATGGTCAGCATTGCATCAGGAATGCCTTCAGATGGCATGCAATTATGTATATTTTATAACTGTACAAACAGTTTCTGCACATATAAGACTTTTCCAAATGCTTCACATTATCACAAAATGAAATATTTCTCAGAAGAAAGCCTGTCAAAACAATAAATAGATTATCTAAAAACCTCTGTTATTTTTTTTTTTTCAAGGTTTAACTGATGTTATTGTGTTTCTGAGTTATTTTTGTAACATGAATGCTTATTTTTTTTAGGCTATGTAAAACATTGCTCTACAATTTTCTAATTTACTCCTATTATCAATTTTTCTTCATTCTCTTGCTATCTTTATTTAAAAAGCAGGAATATGAAGCTTAGGAGCCAGCCCATTTTTAGTTCAGAACCTAGGCTATGCTTGCTTATTGCTTTACTAAATGTAGCCTTCAATAAGCAAGCTCTATCCAGGGTGCTGAACCTAAAATGGGCTGGCTCCTAAGATTTACATTTCTGCTTTTTAAATAAAGATAGCAAGAGAACAAAGAAAATGTGATAATAGGAGTAAATTAGAAAATTGCTTAAAATTGCATGCTCTATCTAAAGAGCAATGTGTTACATATGCTGCATGTCTTGAAAGCAGTGCAACACCTACAAAAAAAGCTGGCTAGAAAATACTGCAAGAACATCTCTATGTAATAAAGAAGATATATATCTTTCTCATACCACAAACTTCCCCTGGTAGCCACATCAAATTCTAGAGGGACTTTAAGGGGCATATTTATCTAGCTCCATACGGAACTTGATGCCCCGTCTAAAGACTGCTGCTCCATAACCTGTCTGACTGCTCTGAGGCCGCGGACAGAAATCGACAGAAATCAACCCGATCGAATACGATCGGGTTGATTGACACCCCCTGCTAGTGGCTGATTGGCCACAAATCTGCAGGGGTGGCATTGCACCAGCAGTTCACAAGAGCTGCTGGTGCAATGATAAATGCAGAGAGCGTATGCTGTCGGTATTTATCGATGTGCAATGGACATGATCCGATATATCAGATCATGTCCGCTCGCACAATCATAAATATTCCCCTTGTATCCAATCGGAATTCTTGTATCGGGGCTAGCAAGGAAGCATACACCTTGCATGTGCAGGCACAGTCACTCTTCTGCTTCAGCTTAAGCAAGTTTATTCTGAAATCACGTGAGATCTTGTAAAATCTGGCGAGTATGTGACAAATCTCAAGATCACAGCAAAGTGTAAACTTAGCACTGATGATGTTAAATGGCTGATCATTTGTTGTTGGGTTTTTTTACCATGTGGATGACAATGGGAAAAGTAGCTTCATGGTTAATGTTCACAAAAAAAATACACCAGTGAGTAAACCCCCCCTGCAACTGGTTGCGAGACAAGTCGGAGAGGCAACCCCCAAAGTGGCCTCTGGCTTCTGAGCGCTTGCGGTGCTCACCTGCAGGAGCACAGTGACGGTAAGCCGACTTTCAAGGGCTGTTTCCAAAATTGCCGCCAATGTTGTCACCGGAAGTTAACGCGTGTGTCTGGAAGGCCTACCAGAGCTGGCAATGGTAACACCGGTAGAGGGAGCAGAGGATTGCAGAAGCAGAGTGGGCGCCCTGGAAGGGCATTGCGGAGCAGGATATGGGGGAATGGAGCCGGGTATAGGTGAGTTGAGGTGAGGTTACGCCGGCATTGCCAGAAGCATCTGGGGCAGAAGATTGCCCAGGGCCATCTTAAGGGTACCTCTGAGTGAGAGAAAAAGTCATTGAAGGCCAGAGGTCGCCGGCCAAAAAAAAGCAAAGTGGGGTGCTGCATAAGAGAGAGAGAATGTAATGGGGCAAGCAGAGGAGGGGGCAAAGGGGAAGGATGGGGATAATTGACAGGGTAGGAAGGCTTAGCTGCATGGCCCTCAATGAGAGCAGAAGCCAGAGTGGAAAGCAGGGATGCTACCCCACCTGCTGATACTGGAGGGAGGTAACTGAATAGAGAAAAAATGTCAACAGCAGATTCAGTAGATAGCAAAGAATAGGGCTGGAGGGGCTGACTGGGGAGTTGATTCTGCAATACTTGGGATTCCACAATCAGAACTTCATGCCCAACAGGCTGGGTCTCAGGGACCCAAGTTACAGGAGTAGGGAGAATAACTCTGGGAGGGGTAGGAATTTGGCCCCATCAATTTTTTTTAGGTTTCTAAGAGGTGTAACAAGTTGATGTTCTGTATAGGCACTCACAAGATAAATATATAGACAAACAGGCATTGTCCAGTGTAGACTCCCTCCATGCACTGCTTGGATAAATGTAACTTTTTATTCAGTTCCAGAATGATCACTTAACTTGGCACTCACAAGATAAATATACACTGTCTATGTCTATTGTAAATTACAGCTCCTACCATGCACTACTACTTGTGTTAATGTCACTTCCAGTTTCTTGTTTATCCAGTTACAGAGCCCCCATGGGAGAAGAACACTTAGCTAGTGGGCCCCAGATTCAGCTTGATACCCCTGGTCTAGCACGATCCATCACAAAGCAAGAAATTCAGCAGCAACTTGACAGCTTCTTGTTCAGAAGAAAAGAGGAACACGAACTGATGTCACCAGGATATAAAAAGTAAGACACTCCCAGCACCATGCAACATTGTTGCAACTCACAAACTACTCTCCTTCAACTATCCCACTCCCTTACAGACTTAAAGGATCAGTTTACTCATGGGAAAGGAGTTAATTAGCAACAATAACACTATATTAGCAAGTAAATGAGATGATAATACATAAATAAAGAAGTTTGTAAAATATTTTTTTTTTAAATTTTTGTCTTCTTCTTTGCAGTACAGCTCAATGTCCCTGGATCACCCTGATACAAGGGTAATGCTACAATACTCTATTACCCCGCCCCATGGCCAATCAAAGTGCATTAGTAAATGATATGCTAATGACCTCCAATCAGCAGCTAACAAAATAAATGCAAAGTGTGGGGAGTGATATTTTAATTTAACAGTCTCTGGAAGCATAATTGCATAGGACCTGGGTGATTTTCTATATTTTTCAGTTTGTTTTTCAATATACATAACCACCTTATACAGAGACCTTTAAAACGTTAATTGGGGCATTATATACAACCTGCAACTGACGTTTAGAAAAACAAAATTTATGCTAACCTGATAAATTTATTTCTTGACACGGTGAGTCCACAGATCATCTAATTACTATTGGGAATATCATTCCTGGCCAGCAGGATGAGGTAAAGAGCACCACAGCAACAAGGTGCAGAGGTGCATGAGGTTTATAATACAACAAAAACCTGTCTTAAAAAACAGGGTGGGCCGTGGACTCACGGTGTCAAGAAATAAATACATTTATCAGGTAAGCATAAATTTTGTTTTCTTTCTAATGACACGGTGAGTTCACAGATCATCTAATTTCTATTGGGAATTAATACCCAAGCTAGAGGACACAGATGATAAGGGAGGGACAAGACAGGGAACCCAAACGGAAGGCACCACTGCTTGAAGAACCTTTCTCCCAAAAGAAGCCTCAGCAGAGGCAAAAGTATCAAATTTATAGAATTTATAGAGGCTGCTGTCCAGCAGTTTCATAGGCCAAGCAAATTATACTCTTCAGCTACAAAGAAATAGAAGTAGCCGTAGCTTTCTGACCCTTATGTTTCCCATAGAAAATAACAAACAGAGCCGAAGACTGACAAAAATCCTTAGTCGCCTGTAAATAGTATTTCAACACATGCACCACATCTAGGTTGTGCACCAGACTATCCTTATGAGAAGAAGGGTTAGGACACAAAGAAGGAACAACAATTTCTTGATTAATGTTCCTATCCGAAACCACCTTAGGAAGGAACCCTAACTTAGTACGCAGAACTACCTTATCAGAATGAAAAATAAGATAAGGGGAATCACACTGCAACGCTGAGAGTTCTGAGACTCTGCAGGCAACAAGAAACAAAACTTTCCAAGATAATAACTTAATATCTAAGGAATGCATAGGTTCAAACAGAGCCTGTTGAAGAACTTTAAGAACAAGGTTAAGACTCCAGGGAGGAGTAACAGGTTTGAACACAGACCTGATTCTGACCAAGGCCTGACAAAAAGATTGCACATCTGGTATAGACAAGGCAGATATTTGACCCTTCAAAGTACTCGCAGATAAACCCTTCTCCAGACCCTCCTGGAGAAAGGACCCAATTCTAGGAATCCGAACTCTACTCCAAGAGTAGCCTCTGGATTCACACCAATGCAGATATTTACGCCATATCTTATGGTAAATCTTTCTAGTCACAGTCTTATTAGCCTGAATCATGGTCTCAATGACCACCTCAGAAAAACCACGCTTAGATAAAATTAAGCATTCAATCTCCAAGCAGTCAGCTTCAGAAAAACTATATTTGGGTGAAGGAAGGACCCTTGAAGTAGAAGGTCCTTCCTCAATGGAAGTCTCCAAGGTGGAAGAGATGACATCTCCACTAAGTCTGCATACCAGATCCTGCGAGGCCATGCCGGTGTGATAAGGATCACCAACCCCCTCTCCTGTTTGATTCGAGCAATGACCCGAGGAAGGAGAGCGAACGGAGGAAATAGGTATGCTAGACTGAAATTCCAAGGGACTGCCAGAGCATCTATCAGTACAGCCTAAGGATCCCTTGCCCTCGACCCGTACCTTGAGTGCTTGGCATTCTGACGAGATGCCATGAGATCCAGTTCTGGCTGTCCCCATTTGAGAATCAAGCTAGAAAAACACTTCCGGATGGAGTTCCCACTCCCCGGGTGAAAGGTCTGTCTGCTCAGAAAATCCACTTCCCAATTGTCCACTCCTCAAATGTGGATTGCAGATAGACAGCAGTTGTGGGTCTCTGCCCACTGAATAATCTTGGCTACCTCTATCATGGCCAAGGAACTCTGAGTTCTTCCCTGATGGTTGAAGTAAGCCGCTGAAGTTATGTTGTCTGACTGGAACCTGATAAACCGGGCTGAAGCTAACTGAGGCCAAGCCAGAAGAGCATTGAAGATTGCCCTCAGCTCTAGAATTTTATGGGGAGAACAGACTCCTCCCATGTCCATGTCCCCTGAGCCTTTAGAGAGCCCCAGACTGCTCCCCATCCCAGCAGGCTGGCGTCTGTTGTCACAATCACCCAGGTGGGTCTGCGGAAGCAGGTTCCCTGGGAGAGATGTTCCTGAGACAACTAACAAAGAAGAGAATAACTTGTCGCCTGATCCAGATGTAATCGCGGAGACAGATCTGCATAATCCCCATTCCTTTGTCTGAGCATGCATAACTGCAGAGGTCCGATGTGGAAACGGGCAAACAGAATGATGTCCGTGGCAGCTACCGTCAGACCGATTACCTCCATACATTGAGCCACTGACGGCTGAGGAGAGGACTGAAGCGCCCGACAAGAATCGAAGATATTTGATTTTCTGACCACTGTCAGAATTATTTTCATCGATAGGGAATCTATTATGGTTCCCAAGAACACTGCCCTTGTAGCTGGAATTAAAGAACTCTTTCCCAAATTCACCTTCTATCCGTGAGAGCGCAGGAAGGATAACAACATCTCCATGTGGGAGTTCGCTAGTTCAAAGGATGGCTCCTGAACCAGAATGTTGTCCAGATAAGGTGCCACTGCAATGCCCGCAACCGGAGCACCGCCAACAGAGATCCCAGGACTTTTGAAAGAATTCTGGGAGCTTTGGCAAGGTCGAATGGAAGAGCCACAAACTGGAAGTGTTTGTCTAGAAGTGCAAACCTCAGAAACTTGTGATGATCCCTGTGGATGGGAACATGCAGGTATGCATCCTTTAAATCTACTGTTGTCATGAATTGACCCTCTTGAACCAAGGGAAGAATGGAACGAATAGTTTCCCTCTTGAAGGACGGTACTCTGAGGAACTTGTTTAGACTTTTGAGGTCTAGAATTGGTCTGAAAGTTCCCTCTTTTTTGGAAACCACAAACAGATTGGAGTAAAATCCCAAACCCTGTTCCTGCATTGGAACAGGAACTATCACTCCAAGGTTGGAAAGGTCTCGAACACAGTGTAAGAATACCTCTCTTTTTATCTGGTCTAAAGATAATCTTGTGAGCAGAAACCTGCCCCTGGGAGGAAAGGTCTTGAACTCTAGTTTGTATCCCTGGGACACAATGTCTACCGCCCAGGGATCCTGAACATCCCAAACCCAAGTCTGAGCAAAGAAGGAAAGTCTGCCCCCCAAAAGATCCGGTCCCGGATCGGGGGCAGACCCTTCATGCTGACTTTGAGTCAGTAGCGGGCTTCTTAGATTGCTTTCCCTTGTTCCATAACTGGTTGGACCTCCAGGAAGGCTTGGACTGTTCCTGCTTTGTAGAGGGAGAGGAAGGCTTACCCTTGAAGTTTCTAAAGGAACGAAAATTGCTCTGACGTCCCTTCTGATTTTTTCCTCTTATCCTGAGGAAGGAAATGACCCTTACCTCCCGGAATGTTGGAAATAATTTCAGCCAAGCCTGGCCCAAACAAGGTCTTACTCTTGTAGGGAATTGCCAAAAGCTTAGACTTAGATGACACATCTGCAGACCATGATTTCAACCATAAAGCTCTGCGGGCCAGTACTGCAAAACCAGAAATCTTTGCTCCCAACTTAATAACCTGTAGGGAAGCATCCGTAATAAAGGAATTGGCCAACTTAAGAGCCTTGATCCTATTTTAGTAACCCTTCCAACTTCTTATCCATAGGATCCTTAAAGGAACCCTTCCACCTTGGGGACCGTCTGCCAAGAATCCTTGATAGAGTCAGCTATTGGAAACATCTTCTTAAAAATAGGGGATGGAGAAAAAGGGATACCAGGTCTCTCCCATTCCCAAGCAATAATATCTGTAGCCCGGTCTGTTACCGGAAAGACCTCCACCATGGAAGGAACGTCAAAGTATTTGTTTAACTTACTTGACTTCTTAGGATTGACCACGACAGTCAGGTCGGAGTCGTCCAGAGTTGCCAAACCTCCGTAAGTAACAAGCGGAGGTGTTCTAGCTTAAACCTGAAGGATACAACTTCAGCATCAGTAGAAGGAATTAAACTGTCTGAGTCTGAGACTTCACCCTCAGATGCTACCGAAGTATCTTCCTCCTCAGACTTCTGGGAGGAAACATTCGGAATAGCCATGACTGTGTCAGAAACCTTACTCACTGATTTCTTACATTTCCTCTTGCCCTTTCCCTGTAGCATGGCAAAAGCAGACAGCGCATCAGTTACCGCAAAGGATATGTGGTAGCAATGTCATGCAAGGTAACCCCAACTGGAGTTTGAGAGAAAACGCAGGGCACTGCATGTGTGGATGATAAAGTTTGGGACACTTGAGGAGAAAGCTGCCGCATATCTTGGACAGGGGACCCCTGAATAGCATTCACCTTATCTAATGATGGCTCAGATTCAAAAAGTCTATCCCTGTAATGTAATGTTCTTTCAATACATGAGGGACAAAATGGAATTGGGGGTTCCACATTAGAGTCAAAACACAAGCCACATGTAACATTTTGCAGGGCCTCCATCTTACTCAATTTATAAACAAAATAAACGCAACAGCTTTATTTAAGTTTAAAAATATTAATACCAAAAAACGTTACTGTCACTTTAAATTTTAAAAGTAAGGGGGGCGGAGCCTGGAGTGAGAGTGGAATGGCCGCATAAGGGTAAAGCTCCAAGTCAGCTTACAGGCGTTTATGACCGGTCAGACTCATGTAAGCCTGGTATAAGAAGATCGGGGGTGAGCCCAGAGTGTCAGAGCAGTGTGAGTCTCGCGGCGGAGCGCCGCTCATAACACCCGACAAGGAAACAGCATAAGAGGTGTAAAGGGGCACAAAGGGACAGCGGCCATGTTAAGAGGCCACGTGGCGAATTTGTGAGAACATCTACTCACAGACCAGTGCCGGGTGAAGTCAAAAGGAGATGTAGTGAGTAGCGGAGGTTACCGCAAGTCAGCGGGGAAGCATTCTTGAGTGGCAGAGGGTGTTCATATGTGGGGCCATATAGTAAGGGCTGAAACGAACAGCGGGTAACACCGCAAGTGTGCTGGGAGGAATTACCACTCACAGAGGATTAATAGGAGGCCTGCACACACTATAGAAGGGAGGCAGCTGCTAATAAACAGCAAGGGGTAAAATTTGGAGTGACGCTAAAGGGCTGCAGAGAAAATAATGAGCAATACAAATCCTATTGTTCTGGGAGTGCTAAGATGATGCACAAATTAATGGTTGAGACCCACAGTCTGTATAAATGAAGCAGGCTCAGGCCCTGTAGGATTCTTTACACCCCTCAGAGACATAAGGGCGGCATAGCGAAGCACACAGTGGGCACTTCTTTTGACCCTAAAAGAGGCCTTAAACATTATATACATGTGAAGAGGGTCAGAGGAGGAGCTGTACGTTACTGAGATTACCTCCAGAAAACAGAGGGAGCTGCCCCTTTCGAATGTTAAAGCTTGAATAACGGGGAGTGTGAAAACAAGGTGTATTAAAGTGACTCAGAGACTGTTGAAGGTTCATTTGCTGGAATTTACAAGAGAAAGATATTGCCCTGTCACTGGGGAGCGGCAATAATGGCCTCCAAAAGGAACATTAAAGCCACGCCTATAAACAAGCAGTCTACGGCATCCATCTTTTTTAAAGCCACCAGAGGGGAGAAATCGCCAGATCAACAATCACCCCAGTCAGACAGGGACGGAGAAAATGACACGAATCCCCATACGAGTATGGGAGGCCAAGAACCCTTAACTAGAGCTGACCTAGAGCAACTGGTGTCAAAACAAGACATTTCTACAAATTTCGAGAGACTACTTGAGAAAATTGAAACACTTCAGAACACGGTCACTAACAGTTTGACGGAGCTGAAGCAGGAAGTGGGTGAAATAGGCTCTAGAGTTGACTCTCTTGAAGAAAGCGGAGACGCTTTAGCAGAAGGCCTGAATGATATTACAACTCAAGCGACAGCCCAGCAGCAAGAACTGGAAGAGATACAAGACAAGCTTGAAGATCTCGAGAATCGCTGTCGCCGATGCAATATACGCCTGAAAGGTGTCCCAGAATCGGTGAGCACAAAAGAGCTGAACACGTACTTACTCAACCTATTCCAAGGTATTACAGGGGTTGGAGGCGAGGAGAAATTCCAGATAGAAAGGGCTCACAGGGCACTCAGGCCGAAAACCCAAAGGGGAGGACCCGCCTAGGGACATTATAATTCGGATGCTCAGATTCCAAGAAAAAGAGGAAATAATGGCGGCAGCACGCAGAAATCCGACATTTAAGCATCAGGGCAATGTCATCCAATTCTTTCAAGATTTAAGCTTAAGGACATTACAGAGGAGAGGAGCAGTTCGCCCACTCACAGCCCAGCTGAGGAAAAACCAAATCCCTTACAGATGGGGATTCCCATTTGCTTTGCACATCTCCTGGGAGAATAGAATCCTCTCAATCAAGGATCCAGCAGAGATTCCAGAAACCTGCAGAAAAATGAAACTCGAGCCACCAACTTTCCAACAGCAAAGACCCCCTACAGGGGGTGAAGAGGGTAACAGAAAACCACTCCAGAGGAAGTGGACGCGTGTCCCTGAGAAGAGAAGAAAGACGTGAAGTGACAGAATTTTCTTTTCAGGGTTTCATTTAAGTGGAGCTCTATGGTGCTCAGTTTTTAGCCCGGTCGTGCTGGACTTACATGACTGGGAAGAACGGGACTGGCTAGGACCAGAGCGCCGGACAGATGAGTATGCACAGTTGTTAATGCTATGTTTTTCTTACAGGTTATGTTAAATGTTTGTTATGGACTAAGGACTGAGAAGCTGTGGGGTTATGTTTGTTAACAAGTATTAAAGGGATGGGACTAGCGCCTACTCTATTACCCTTAGCTTGGGGGAGGGGTGTAACCTAGTAACCACCAATAGGAGTCAAGTAGCGAAAGGGGGACCCCCAAGCGCCTACCAAGCCGGAGGCAGAGGAAATAGCACTACGAGTAAATGTACTAAAATATTTAATAACAATATCTAAAAACAATGTAAATCATGGATCCATGAAGAGCAATAAAAACAGTAAAACAAATGTAAAAACAATATGCAAAAATAGTCGACAGTAGATATTCAGCAGTAGATAATCAGCAACAGATAATCACAGGTGTTGGACTGGGTAATAAGAATAATTTGAATTATAAAGAATGTCACGTGTCCAAAAAATGTGTAGAAGTGTAGAAAAAATAAAAATACAAAATCAAAAAATCATCGTGAAAAATGTCTCAAAAGAAAAAAGAAAAATAGTGTCTTAGTGAAAACAGTCTAGTGTAATCAATGCTGTGAATTGCAATTCAGTGATGAAAAATTGAGAAAAAATTGAAAAAATTGAAAAATAAGGTGTAAAACAAGATGAAAGTAGTCACCCAAACTTAAATGGATATTCCTTGTAGTGATCCCACAGTGTAGATATATCCTTGAAGGTGTGAGGAGAAGAGGGGCTGTGTCCACAGGAGTGTGAAACAGGATCAGAGTCTGAACCAGATATGGCCCAAAAGAACGATATCCACCTAAAAATATAAAGGAAAATATGGTGCAGATAACTTCACACAATAGTACATAAATGGGAATAGGCTTACCTATTGGGGCCGACGAAAGGGGGACCCCCAAGCGCCTACCAAGCCGGAGGCAGAGGAAATAGCACTACGAGTAAATGTACTAAAATATTTAATAACAATATCTAAAAACAATGTAAATCATGGATCCATGAAGAGCAATAAAAACAGTAAAACAAATGTAAAAACAATATGCAAAAATTGTCGACAGTAGATATTCAGCAGTAGATAATCAGCAACAGATAATCACAGGTGTTGGACTGGGTAATAAGAATAATCTGAATTATAAAGAATGTCACGTGTCCAAAAAATGTGTAGAAGTGTAGAAAAAATAAAAATACAAAATCAAAAAATCATCGTGAAAAATGTCTCAAAAGAAAAAAGAAAAATAGTGTCTTAGTGAAAACAGTCTAGTGTAATCAATGCTGTGAATTGCAATTCAGTGATGAAAAATTGAGAAAAAATTGAAAAAATTGAAAAATAAGGTGTAAAACAAGATGAAAGTAGTCACCCAAACTTAAATGGATATTCCTTGTAGTGATCCCACAGTGTAGATATATCCTTGAAGGTGTGAGGAGAAGAGGGGCTGTGTCCACAGGAGTGTGAAACAGGATCAGAGTCTGAACCAGATATGGCCCAAAAGAACGATATCCACCTAAAAATATAAAGGAAAATATGGTGCAGATAACTTCACACAATAGTACATAAATGGGAATAGGCTTACCTATTGGGGCCGACGCGTTTTGGCCCCAATAAGGCCTTTATCAATACCAAGTCAATAAGGCCTGTGTGTGGTCGGACCATTCCTTGGTCTACGCGGAGCTAGCGGGCCTAGTAAACTTCTCTAGACATTGTTCTTGGACATATAATCCGTTACTGTTGAGGGATCCAGAGATACATGGGAAGGCACAGAGGGCGCTCAGGGAGTATTGGGACATAAACAACGGGTCAGTTAATAATCCATTAGTGGTATGGGAGGCGCATAAGCCTTTTATACGGGGACTGCTTATAAAGGAAAAGTCAATTAAAAACAGGCTGGCGGTAAAACTGGTTGATACTTTACAGAAAGAGGTTGAACAATTCGAGGAGGGAGTTGGCAAAAATTTTGAATGACACTTCTGTTAGGGCAGCCCTGCGGCTGAGAGCTCACTATTTTTTATACGCCAACAAGCCCGATAAATATTTGGCATACAAACTGAGAGAAAGGAATAAATTATTTTCCATACCCAAGCTTTATACAGAGAGGGGGGATCTCACCACACATCCACAAGAAATAGCAGATTGCTTCGCTCAATATTATGAAAATCTTTATGACGGGAAAAAAGTAGGGTCAGGAGATATAGCCGCCAAGACGAGACAATTTTTAGAGGGGACGAGATTGAAAAAAGTCAAGGAAAGCGATCTAGATAGTCTTAATAAGAAAATAACAAGCTCAGAAGTCTTGGGGTAATTAAGGATTTAAAAACCGGAAAGGCTGCGGGTCCTGATGGACTGACAGGGGAATATTATAAACTTTTTAAAAAAGAGTTGGTACCCCATCTGGTCAACTTTTGTAACGGTATAATGGAGGGTTGGGAGATACCTAAGGAAACACTAAAGGCGAAGATAATAGTGATACCAAAAGGGGGGAAAATGTCAAATTTTGTCAGAACTATAGGCCGATTTCCCTAATAAATCATGACATTAAAATCTTTGCCAAAATTATGGCAAATAGACTAAAACAGATTATCCCCACACTGATCCACCAGGACCAGGTGGGATTTATACAGGATATGGAAGCCCCGGACAATGTTAGGAGAGCGGTCACCCTGATGGATTACTTGAGGGCAGCTAGGACTCCGGCTCTATTCCTGTCATTAGACGCAGAAAAAGCGTTTGACAGGGTAGACTGGAGTTTCATGTTCACAGTGCTCTCGGTTATGGGGTTTAAAGGGACCTTTATACAAGCACTTAAAGGTATTTATTCTGGGCCAACAGCAGTAGTGGGGGCGGCGGGCCATATATCTAGACAAATAGCGATCTTAAATGGGACCCGGCAAGGGTGTCCGTTGTCGCCACTATTATTCGCTCTCTGCATAGAGCCACTGGCCTCATACATTAGGAACTCGAAAGATATCTCGGGAGTACAGGTAGCAGCTTCGGAATATAAATTGATGTTGTTTGCGGACGACGTGTTATTAATGCTAACCAGACCTCTGCACTCATTAACCCACCTATACAAAACCCTGGAAGAGTTCTCAGTGATTTCGGGCTACAAGATCAACGCCCCCAAATGCGAGGCACTTCAGATATGTCTCCCATCACACACGAAAAAGGCAATTGAGTTAAACTTTGATATTGCGGGGGGGGGGGGGGGAAATCACATCACTTACTTAGGGGTTAAACTGAGTGATAGCTTGTCAGAGCTATACAGGTTAAACTATCTTCCAATCTATAGGGCCATTAGAGGTGATTTGGGAAAATGGAAAAAAGGGAACTTCTCATGGTACGGTAGATTAATGGCAATCAAAATGAACCTCCTTCCGAGACTAATGTACATTTTTAGAGCTATGCCCATAGGTATTCCCACTAAGGATCTTGAGGCCTTACAGGACGATTTAGTCAAATTCTTGAGGGGAGATGGCAAGACAAGGATAGCGGCGCAGGTGTTGAAACAGCATAGACAGATGGGGGGAGGTGGGAGTTCCAAATCTCATAGAATACTACCGGGCCTCTAGATTAGCCCAATCGGTAGTGATGGGGAAGAGTGACAACGAACTAATTTGGCCTAAGATAGAGGCGGAAATAGCAGGTTACAATAGGGCAGCAGACATCATATGGGACGCAGAGAGGCTTTTGAATGTAAATGATTATAAATCACTGGTTACAATGGAGGCAATAAGCCTATGGACAAAAATCACGAGAGGGTTAAAACTTTGTAGACAGGAGTCCTTGCTTAAACCCATTAAATTCTTAATACCTGGTGAACTGAGGAGGTCGGTCGGAAAGTGGGAAAACAAGGGCTTGTACAGGGTAGCTGATTTCTTGCAGAATTCAAAAATACTCACATACAATCAGATCAGGGAAAGAATAGAGCCGGAGCCCCTTCATTGGTATTTGTATCTACAGGTTAGCTCATCCATACACACTTACATGTCACCAAAACGGTCTATACCTCTTACAGAATTGGAGAGAATGATAAGTGCTCTGTTTAGGGGGGAAAAACTGATCTCTCGAATCTATTTGCTGATGCAAAAAGCGAGAAGCCAGTCTAAATCACCTTTAATGGAGAGATGGGAAGGAGATGTTGGAGAAGTAAGGGAGAAGGGTGAATGGGAGGACATACTGAGGGATGCAAGTAAAGGATTACTTAGTGCAGACCTGAGAGAGAATGCTATCAAAGTATTGTTTAGATGGTACCTTACACCTACCAGAACGGTGCACTACAAGGTAACACATGATGGTAATTGCTATAGGGGATGTCGAGAGAAGGGGACATTCAGACACATGTGGTGGGAATGCCCTAGGGTTCAGACACTTTGGGGGAAACTCTCAACTTTGATAGGACTGCTTCTGAACAAAAGAATTACCCTCACAATATCACAGGCATTGTTGCACGATAGAGTAAGACCATTCAACAAACCAATTAATAGTTTAATCAGAATTCTCTGTACATGTCTGAGAATCTGTGTCGCTAGACATTGGAGAGTGGGGACACCCACATGGCAGGAAGTGACAGATAAAATTGTAGACATCTTTCATTTATCAGAAGCGGCGGCATGGTCACAAGGCCAGCCAGAGCAATTTCAAAAGGTGTGGTTTTATTGGATGTTAAGGAAGGATGAGGTACAGAATCTGTTTGATCAAGAAGGATAATAGGAACATCAGTAGTAGGACACAACATACTTAAACAGAAATGATGGCAAGGGTAGAGGAGACATTTCCCGTCTAATTAGGTTAAGTTTTGAGGAAGGATAGTGATACATGTTAATCCTTATGAGGGTCGGAGACATGTTAATACAGCCTGGAAGAAGGGGGGGTGGGGGGGTGAGTTTTATAGGTTGGGGAGTTGAATTCCTTTTTTCATTTAGGTAACCTACCATAATGGCAGAATAAGAGGGGGAATGGTGAGGCCATCAAATTATACTTATTGTTTCAAGATGATTGCATGACAGTATTTGTTTTATGTTGTCAAGAAGGTGTAAACTAGTGCATGTAAATTTTTGAAACTCTGTATTTCTGCTTAAAATCAATAAAAACAATTTCAAATAAATTTTAAAAGTAAAAATAATTTTTCTTTTATTCCTTGAATACCGCAAAAACAGCAGTGTACAATAACTGTCAGACAGCCTCCTCACCTCACCACTCCTTGCTGAGGTGCCTACCTGTACCCCTGTGAACCGGATTCCTCAAACTACGATCCAGACTAAAGTCTAGCTGTTCAAAAATGGCTCTGTAACACTTGTCACTGATTCCTTTAAGCAGTGACGCAGTAACACACTCCGGACCGGAACTAACATGAAAAGCTCCGGAAAGGCATGCAACACTAATTTCCGCCTCAGAAGCCTGCCCTTCTATTCGTGGACGTAATCTAACTAGAAAGAAGTCGGTCTCCATTATTATTAATGCCAGAGCCGTTGCTTCCCATAGTAAAAACACACTGACTCTGTCCCCCAAGAACCGGAACAATAACCATATCTGAGCCTTCAGAATTGGAATAATAAAATAAGTCTGAGCCTCTCCAAAAGACTATACATCCCCAGTGCCTGCACACACTGTCTACTAAAATCCCATTAACCCCAAAGAAGTTCCCAACTGCTTAAAAGCCACCACTGCTCTACTGAAGAGACTGACATGGGCTACGGCTAAACCCCTGGAGGAAGAAGGACAATCTTGCTCTGCATCAAAATAATAAAATTTATATTGAAGAATCTTCTTTCAGACACCTAAACTTTACCACCTCCTTGCTTTTAACGTAGGCAAAGAGAATGACTGGGGTTGGAGGGAAGGGGGTGATATTTAACAGCTTTGCTGTGGTGCTCTTTGCCTCCTCCTGCTGGCCAGGAGTGATATTCCCAATAGTAATTAGATGATCCGTGGACTCACCGTGTCATTAGAAAGAAATAGACATTTAGGTAGTGTAATCCGATCCTCTCCTAATGCAAACTAAAAACTCAAAAGTCAGTTACAGCTGCCTGCCGTCTTTGTTTTGCAGCGTCAAGATCTTATACAATGTTTCAGTTTGCACATACCTTAATTTTTTACAGCCTGTGATTCCTGAGACTAGCAGTGGGTAAAATGGTAACATTATGCTTTCCAGCTGATTGAAGCTTACACAACAGCATTTTATTCCAGCTACATTACGATCTAGGTAGAAAAGCACCAGCACTAAAAATTAAAAAATTGCTCACTGTTCAACACGGAGCCAGGGGGTGTAGCATGGTCTATGCACTGAAGGCAGGGAGACCAGAGTGGCCGCACAGCCAAAAAATATTCAAAGGGGTATAGGCAATATGATATAAAATCAGAGACTTCAAAAAAATATTTACAGAGAAATAAAATGATGTTTATTGTATGCTCAGCACTAGTATATTTTACTATGCCAGCAGTTTTGATTAAAAAATACTTTTAATTTGGGTAAATCTAATGTTTTTTCTTTCGTGATTCAGATAGAACATGTAATTTTAAGCAACTTTCTAATTACCTCCTATTATCAAATTTTCTTTGTTCTCTTGCTATCTTTATTTGAAAAAGCAGGAATCTAAGTTAAGGAGACGGCACCTGGGTTGCGCTTGATAATTGGTGGCTAAATGTACCCACCAATCAGCAAAGCGCTATCCAGGGTCTGAACCAAAAATGGGATGGCTCCTTAGCTCAGATTCCTGCTTTTTCAAATAAAGATAGCAAGAGAATGAAGAAAAAATTATATAAAGAGTAAATTAGAAAGTTGCTTAAAGATGCATGCTCTGGGGTATATTTATCAAAGCGTCAACTGAAAATACGCTTGAATCTCCCATCGTATTTGTCGCGAGATTGATCCACCGTAGTTATCAAAGCGTCAAGATCGTCAAATGTTGAAATTTGTCACGTAATATATGCTCCCGCAATCTCAATCCAACGCAGATCAATGCTTGCATCATTACAGATGTTTCAAAGTCACATTAGACTCTATTTGACCATTTTCCCAATTTATCAAACATTTAACAGGTACGTTCGTGTCTATTCCGTACCTAGTTTTCAATCCGCCACCCATGAGGCCGCGGATGCCATAGAAATCAATGGGAGTCTGAAAACAAAGAAAGCTTATGTTCGATGCTGCAAGAGAATTAAGTATATTACATAATAAAAGTAAATTAGAAACATTAATAAAATTGTATACCCTTTCTAAATCAAACAATGATAAAAATGAAAAATACATTACTACTTATGGATTATGTTACAACTTTGTCTCTCATTACAAAGCAAGGGGACAATATTATTTTTCCAAATTTGTTGCAAAGTTTTGCCCCAAACTTGTCGCACTAATAGATATAGAGAAAAAAATGAAATAAATACACAACATAATATAGCTATCTTCCTTTTTATTTTTTTGGAAAAATCTATTTGCACCATGTTTAAGCCATGTAATACAAGTTCCACTCTCCACTTCGCATCAATTTTGACGCAACACTTTTCACACCAATTATGATACAAACTCCTAAACAACCCACACACTAGTGAATTTTTCAACCACTTTTGATTGGAATATGCATAATCACATGATTTATGACATCAGCCAATCTGATTCAAATATACATTTTAAACTATCACTAACAAATCAAATTGCTTGATACTTGTGTCATTGATCACTCATCAGAACTTGTAAGTGCCATTTGTTACATTGTGTATTATACTTTGAAAGTATGTGTATGTGAAATTAGTATTAAAGATAAACATTGATGCTGACATTAGGACACACAGTGTAATATTTTAGACAAGGTTTTTAAAATTCGAATTGATGTTTGATTCAATATAATCTTAAACAGATAGCTCAAAGGGATTAGCCCACCTAACATTAAACTGACATGATTCAGATACAGCAGAAATTAAAATCACCTCTTTACTGTCATGATATTTTCAGTGTATTTCTTCCTTCTCTTGAATTTCTTTTTCAGTAAGAAATGTCATCTTATATGCCAGCCCATTTTATAACACCTGTGTAGCGGTGGTTTTTAAAACTAGATTGCAATCAGGAGGGGTTACACAGGTACAGAGAGAAAACTTGCCCAGCTCTTAAAATATCCATTGATTGCAAATAAATACATATGATACTCTGATTACATGTTACATTCACAGTTATATTCGTAATTATATAAATTATATATATATATATATATATATATATATATATATATATATATATACAGTATATATATATATATATATATATATATATATATATATATATATATATATATATATATATATATATATATATATATATATATATACAAATATGTGCAAATATATATGTACAACTTCTAGCATTAATAATCCTTTATTAAAAAAAACCCATAAGATAAAATCATATCATGACTCCTAGAAATACAAATACACATTAATTTATGTGAAAGTGTCATATAACAAATAAATATAAAAATAACTTGCTATGAGATATTGTTTGTTGAGATATAAATATAGCTATTTCTTTGACATTAACAGATGACAAATAAAAGATTAGCTTTAGAGAAATGTGCTTGTTCATGGACAGTAATGAAATGGTATAAATAAAGTTGGTAAAAACCAGAATAACCGCAACATCGATGACGGTTAGTTAACAAAAGTTCGATGCTCATCACTCCGTACTTGACGCGCGTATTTTTTACGTTCATAAGGGGATTGTATGTGGATCTGTGTCAGCGATGTCTGGTGAGCGTATTGATGCCGGCGAATGCACTGAGATTGACGCTTTGATAAATATACCCCTCTATCTGAAGCATGAAAGAAAATATTTGGGTTTAGTATCCCTTTAAGGTGCTGCAAGCCCATTCAGACTTTCCACTTTCATTTTCTGCAGTAATGTAAACGCCGCCTAAGTTTGTTGTATTTTGATAGCTAACTGCTTGACTGCTCTTGATTTCATAGACTATTTTTAAATATGGCTGAGTTCCATGTGTCCCAAATAAAAACTAACACATTTTCAATGTTAATAAAATGATATTTCTTCACTTATTAAGTACAAAAATAACTTTAAACGGTGACATAAAAGGACTGATCATAATTAGGATAGTCTGTCATTTTCACAATCTTAAGAACTCTACCTTAATTATCTATACACAGGAAAATATTCAAAATGCAAATTAATATTTATCAACCTGACAGGGATAACAAATTATTCCATTCATTAAAATTCAAATGTAAAATTTGTGCAGATGTTCTTACTGCTTTTTAGATATAAAATCAATTTAACTTTTCTACATGAAAGTGCATCTGTATATACCATGATTTATTTTTCCTATTGATGTACGTTTTCTTTAAAAAATCATACTATCATGTTTTTTAAAATAATTTAAGAAACCTTATAACTGAGAGACAAGATATAATTAATATTCATTCCAAAACATTTCTGTGATATGTCATTTTCAAATTGATATATTGCGGTTGGAAATACTGATGAGGTACAAATGATTTGGTGTTATGAAAATGACCCTCTGTGGACTATATACTTTTCTTTACACTCCTTGGTGCTACCATACCTAGTCCATTACAAATAGATGCGGCAACTAGGTAGAGACAACTTGCGACAGGTTGAGACCTCCTATGCAGCAATGTAGAGATAGTATTTGTATTCTATAGTCATTGCTACAAGGGTGTTTGCTATTGCTACCGTGGTTTCACCCTATCTATAGTTTTAAAAGTAGTACAACCCTTTTATATGTAAAAAAACTGCAGCTCCTCCATCTTTTACTGCATGTTAACATTAAAGGGATACTAAACCCAAATTTGTTCTTTAATGATTCAGATAGAGCATGCAATTTTAAGCAACTTTCTAATTCCTCCTATTATAAATTTTAAATCCTTCTCATGCTATCTTTAATTGTAAAGCAGGAATGAAAGCTTATGAGCCGGCCCATTTTTGGTTCAGCATTTGGGTAGTGCTTGCTGATTGGTGACTAAATGTAGCAAACCAATCAGCGAGCGCTACCTAGGTTCTGAACCAAAAAGGGTCCGGCTCCTAACCATACATTCCTGCTTTTTCAAATAAATATATCAAGAGAACGAAGACAAATTGATTATAGGAGTAAATTAGAAAGTTGCTTATAATTGCATGTTCTATCTAAATCATGAAATAAAAAATGTGGGTCTAGTGTCCCATTATCTACACCCCCCAGCACAACAAGGTCTAGCTAGAATCGACCAACCTCCTTAAAGTTAACCTTAGCCACACACATCAATTGCAATTAACATTAGCTGCAACAACCCTACAGCAAGTTATCCCTAACAGCAATCTCCCAATGCAACTAAGTGTACATGTGACCCCTAGAGCAAGTTAATCATATTAGCAACCCATACCATAACTGCACATAATCAGAAACAAGTTACCCCTATCCACATCCCCTAAGACCCTCCTCCAGTAAACTTTTTTAAAGTATTGAGCCTTAAAGCATTGATTCATTTTTTTTTTTAAATTTAATTTATATAGAAAAACAAATTAATTTCAAATTAAATAAAAAGAAACCTCATACTATAAAAAAGAGGTAACCTCTCCTTACTTATCTAACGAATGTGGTTCTGTGCTGTGAAAAAATCACTAAAATATTAAAATGGTCTATAAAACAGACCACACTAACATATGCAAAATAAAACAATAGAACAATAAAAACAAAACAATTTATGTGACATGTTATGTGACATCACGAGACATATGAGACATCACCAGACATATGTGACATCACCAGACATGCTTATTAATACACACTATACAATATATTTTTCAAATCTGTTAGGTCTGCAATATAGTATTTAGACATTCCTATGTTACTGCATAGATCCAGTGATACAAGCAAATATGATCTCCTCTATTTCCATATCTATTACATGCAGAACAATACATATATTCCTCTATAAGAATGATATTGTTATTATAATATTATATGCGCACAAATCTCCTGTACAGTTAAAGGGACACTCAATTCAAAATTAATGTTTCATGATTCAGATAGAGCAGCAATTTTAAGCAACTTTAAAATTTACTTTCACTAACAAAATGTGCACAGTCTTTTTATATTTACACTTTTTGAGTCACAAGCTCCTACTGAGCATGTGCAGGAATTCACAGAATATAAGTGTATGCATTTGTGATTGGCTAATGACTGTCACATGATACAGGGGGAGTGGAAACAGAAATAACTTTGACATTTGTCAGAAAAAAATCTACTACTCATTTGAAGTTCAGACTAAGGGCTCCATGTATTAAGCAGCGGAAGCTGCTTCGGAGCCCCATCGTTTCAGGTCCACCTTAAACGGAAGTTAAAGGGACACTAAACCCAAAATTTTTCTTTCATGATTCAGATAGAACATGCAATTTTAAGCAACTTTCTAATTTACTCCTATTATCAATTTTTCTTCGTTCTCTTGCTATCTTTATTTAAAAAGTAGGAATGTGATGTATAGGAGCCGGCCCATTTTTGGTTGAGAACCTGGATTATGCTTGCTTATTGGTAGGTAAATGTAAGCCGCCAATAAGCAAGCACTATCCATGGTGCTGAACCTAAAATGGGCTGGCTGCTAAGATTTACATTCCTGCTTTTAAAATAAAGACAGCAAGACAACAACATTTTTTCTTTTTTTATTTTTTTTTTATTTTATTGAGGAGCAGGTTCAAATACATATAAGGACAGAGAAATGACATAAAACATGAAGCTGTACCTCAATAGCAGCTAGTTATATAATAGGGACTGGCGGCAAAGCTAATCTCAAGACTCTTACAGCAATGAGTAAAGAAAACAGCAATTAAGTTAGTATACTAATTGTCATCTAAATCAAGAACTCTGCACCTCTAAATTTTTCTTATAAACTATAATAAACAGTGACTTATGCAGCTAAATCAGAAGGGTAACATCAAGAATAAGATCAGTTCCAAAAATATCGGCTGGAAAGTTAGGGGTCAGGGTTTATCATGGGAATAAAGGTATGGGGGAAGGAGAAAGAAGAAAAAAAAAAAAAATATTTTTACTTATATTTCCCTCTCTCTCCCCCTCCCTTCAGAGGTCATAAATGTAATAGTAAAGGGTCTGAATCAGTCAGAAAATGTCTCAACCCATGGGGACCAGGTCTCTTGGTAGAAGTCCACTTTGTCTAGAATTCTATGTCAGTATAGTTCCATCTGTTTGATATAATGGACTGTAGTAATACCTTGGGTTATAGGGGTGGATCTTTGTGTTTCCACATTCTGGCAATAGTTAGTTTGGTGGCCATAAGAAGGTATATTACTAGGGCTTCTCTGGGGTGCGTTAAATTTGGAAAGTGCATATGGAGTAGGGATATCTCTAGTTTAAACGGGAGGGTGATGTTTAATGAATTAAATATTCTAAAGAGTTTCCGCCAGAGCGGTTGGATCCTGGGACAAGCCCACCAAATATGTAGGGAGGTCCCCAATTGTCCGCAGCCTCTTCAAGCACAGGGGGGATTGAGAGTCATACATCCTATGTAGAGTGGAGGGGACCAGGTGCCATCGAACTAGAATCTTATACTGTAGCTCCCAAAGAGTAGCACAGTGTAGAAGTTTTTTAGTTATAGTGATGCGTGTGTGCCATGTATCGGTGTCGGCTACAAAGCCCATCTCCCTTTCCCAGGCTCTATGTTGGGCTATTTTATGATGTGTGGTGGGTTCAAGGAGAAGATTATAAGTGAAAAGAGAGGGCATGCATAAGACCCTTTCCCTGGATCCATAGAGTCTCCCATTTCAATGGTGGTCTTAGGTTTTTCCCCGGGTATCCCCACGATTTCAACCATGTGTGGAGGCGGAAGGCTTCAAAATATAAAGAGGAGGGAACTTCGAATTTTGCACAGAACTGTGAATGCGTGATCCAAAGGCCTAGGTCATAGAGATCCATGGCCAATATCAGAGGTAGCCTTCGCCAGGACATGAGATGAGAATCCGGAAGACAATAGAGGGCACTACTCAGAGAGAGTGCCGGGGAGGGGTGTGGGGCAAGATCTGGGTTGTATCTTGTTTGACCCAAAAACTTAAGGGCATCCAAAATTATTGGGGATGTATTGGCTAGTGTTTCCCTATAGTGAGGGGGAATCCACAAGAGATCATAAAGGGTGAGCCCTGACGGGAGCACTGATGTTTCTGTGTCAAACCACTGAGGGTGGTCGTCTGTAAGACTCCAGCTTAACAGATGTGATAGTCTAGCTGCGGTATAATATAGTATAACGTTGGGGAGGGCCAGGCCCCCATGTGTAAGTGGTCTCTGAAGTGTAGATCTAGATGTTCTAGGTCTATTTCTTCTCCAAATATAAGCAGTGATAAGACTTTATAGCTTGTTCAACAGGGGTCGGGGTATGTTATAGGAGATGCATCGAAATAAGTAAGTAAGTTTGGGGATAAGAGACATCTTTATTGCGGCTATTCTCCCTGTCCATGAGATCTCCCTGAACTCCCATGAGGAGAGAAGGTGTCGAAATTCTGCTAGCCTGTCTGAATTTTTTTTCGCAATTGTAATATCTGGATCAGCACTCAAGAAAGTGCCTAAGATTTTAATGGTGTGTGCATTCCATTGAAATTGGTATGTTTTTTTGTAGGTAGTTTAGCTCCTGCGTGGAAACATTGATATGTAGGGCTTCCATTTTATTGATGTTTAATTTGTAGTAGCTTAGCTGGCTAAAGCGTCTAAGTAGGTCAAATACTGTGGGTAGAGAGGTCGCTGGGGAGTTGAGAAACAGGGTGATATCATCTGCATAGAGGGATATACTATGTGATGAAGTTGCCAATTGTGCTCCAGTAATTTGGGGGTTCAGTCTGATCGTCTGCGCTAGAGGTTCTATTGCTAGTGCGAAAAGAAGGGGTGAGAGTGGGCAACCTTGCCTGGTGCCATTGGTTATATGGGGGGGGGGGTCTGACCGAAACCCTACTCCCTTTACTCTAGCTGAAGGGGATGAGTATAAAGCCTGCACTGCCCGGATAAAAGCGTCTGGTAAATTGAAGGCTTGCATTGTGATCCAGAGGTACTCCCATCTTACCCTGTCAAAGGCCTTTTCGGCATCTAGGGACAGGGCAAGGAATGGTATTTTTTTACATGCCATAATCCATAAAATTTTAAGGATTTCTCTGGTAGCATCAGGTCCCTCCCTCTGTGGGACAAATCCCACCTGATCTGGGTGAACTAGGGATGTGATGACCCTTGACAGTCTGTTGGCAAGTATTTTAGCATAAAGTTTTGTGTCTAGGTTAAGGAGGGATATGGGGCGATAGCTACTGCAAAGCACGGGGGTTTCGCTGGCTTTAAGATTGTGGTGATTGTTGCTTCCAGGAATTCTCCAGTAAAAGAACCCTTCTTCATTGTCTCTCTGAACAATTTACAGAGGATCGGGGCGATTAGGGGTTGGAAGGCTTTATAGAAATGGGTTGTATAACCATCTGGTCCGGGGGATTTACCTAATTTCATATCTTTGATTACTTTTTGCACTTCCTCCAGTGTTATAGGGTCAGTGAGTAACGGAAAGTTATCTGGAGAGAGAAGGGGTAATTGTAGTGAGTCCAGAAAGAGTTTAATATCCGTTGGGTTGGGTGGGTGACAGTCTAATTCCTCTTCAATGTTATAAAGAGTGTGGTAATAAGATTTGAAGGTGTCTCCGATCCCTCTAGGTGAGTTAATTGGTTTGCCAACTGAATTCTCGATAGTCATGATTTTGGCTTGTGCTGTGCGGTGTCTAAAGTTTGGTGGCTAATATTGAGGAGGCTTTGTTGCTATAGTGGTAGAAAATCCTTTTAAATTTCTCTAATGTGTGATGAGTTCTTTGGAGTTCTAGCTCCTGGATTTGTTTAGAGAGAACTGTGATGTCGTGTATCGTAGAACTAGAATAAGAGGTACTGAGTGAACGTCTAAGTGTTCGGAGTTGTGTAGAGAGAGTGGCTAAAGAGGTCCCTCTTCTTGCACTGATATTAGCATCCAAGGTGATAAAGTATCTTCTCAAAACAGCTTTGAGTGTAGCCCAGAGTATCTCAGACGAGGTCTGAGGGGTGTCATTAATGGTGAGGAAATCTATTATTTTCTCTTGGATTCCTATTTTAAGAGCTGGGTCTGTAACTAGGTGGCTCTTCAGTTTCCATAGAGGAGGAGAAGTATATGTGATGTGCGGTCCCATCGTTAGGAACAACATTTTTTTAATAATATTTTTTTAATAATAGGAGTAAATTAGAAAGTTGCTTAAAACTTCATGCTCTCTCTGAATCATAAAATAAAAAATGTGGGTTCAGTGTCCCTTTAAGAAGCAGCGATCATAAGACCGCTGCTCCTTAACTTTGGAATGATTGACAGCCCCTGCTTGCGTCTGATTGGCCGCCAGTGAACAGGGGCAGCATTGCACAAGCATTGCACTAGAAATGCTTGTGCAATGTTAAATTATTTAGCAAGGTTGAGCGGACATAATTCGCTACAGCGAATCATGTCCGCTCGCCCGTTATTAATTCTACCTCACGTGCTATTGCATTGTCTTATTGCATTTGTTGATTATGCAAATCTACTGTATTTATTGGTTCTTTAAACAACTTACAGTATTCAGTGGAAAGGAGTGGAATAGAAAATATATATAGGGTCACATTGTGGCCCCTGGGCATTAAGCTGGTTTAAACAATTAGAGTAATATATTGAAAATGTCTTAGAACTCAGCAACGGAATGTCTTCTGATATTTTCTTTTGAGTCGTATGGATAAAATATTACTTTAAGTTTTACTCAGTCACAAGAGACTCTATTAAATGGTTATGATTTCATATTTTTTTTACTATAGAGGGATATATATCATGGGAAGTTCTTTAAACATCTGTATTTTAAATGAACATACTTCCCCATGATGGTTTTAAGATGTGAATTTATTAGTCAGAAATGCACAAAGATCAATACAAAGATCAAAGATATTTTATAAGACAGTGTGAAAAAAAGCTTTCCCTCTGCTTCCTGTGAGTAGAAGAGATAAAATTCTTCCAATGTCCTTAATCTTTTCATTTTATTTCACAGCTGTTTAATACTACTATCTCTGTGTTTTCTCAGTACAGATACATCAGTAAGACCTTTTTCTAATTACCTTTACGTTGCACATACAAATGTAATAGCAATAATAACTTTTACAGCATGGTAAAACATGACTTTCTTAGAGCTAGATTACAAGTGGTGTGCTATTTAGCTCTTTTGCTCGCATGCAAACATTGCCAGAAGTAACTTTTAAAGTGCACAGGTTAGCATGTGTGTTATAAGTTGAAAGAAAAAAAGTTTGCGCATGAGAGAAAGCCAACGTGCGCTAACTTGAGGACTGTGTTAACGCCATCCTCCCATAGACTTAAATAGAGCGGTCAAACTAGGAAAACAACTAACATACAGCTAGATTACGAGTTTTGAGCGCTATAGGGAAATGATAGAATGCAACAAAAGTGGCATTATTTAATCCCTTATAGCGCTGCCATTACAATTTTTAAAAAAACAGACTTGTGCGGGCGATATGGCTGTGTTGAGCTCCATACCGCACCAAAAACAAGCGATGTGCTTGATGTGCTTGTGCACGCTTTCCCCATTGACATAAATGGGGAGAGCCGGTCAGAAAAAAGTCTAACACCTGCAATCGCGGAAAGAAAATCTACGTAATGCAGCCCCATTGATGTATATTGGGAAAAAGAAAATACCATTTAAACCTAACACCCTAACATAAACCCTGAGTCTAAACACCCCTAATCTGCTGCCCCCGACATCGCCGACGCCTGCCTACAGTTATTAACCCCTAATCTGCTGCTCCTGATATCACTGCAACTAAATAAAGCTATTAACCCCTAAACCTCTGGCCTCCCACATCACTACTACTAAATAAACCTATTAACCCCTAAGCCTCCAGCTCCCCACATTGCAACAACCTAAATTAAACTATATTAACCCCTAAACGTAACTCTAAGGTAACCCTAATCCTAACACCCCTTAACTTTAACATAATTAAAATATAGCTAAATTAAACTTACAATTATTAACTAAATAAACCTATTAACCCCTAAACCGCCAGCTTCCCACATCGCAACAACCTAAATTAAACTATTAACCCCTACACCTATCCCTAAACCTAACCCTACCCCTAAACCTAACCCTAACACCCCCTAACTTTAACATAATTACAATAGAGCTAAACTAAAGTTACAATTATTAATAGTTATATTGTAGCTAGCTTAGGTTTTATTTTTATTTCACAGGTAAGTTTGTATTTATTTTAACTAGGTAGACTAGTTAGTAAATAGTTATTAACTATTTAATAACTACCTAGTTCAAATAAATACAAACTTACCTGTAAAATAAAACCTAACCTGCCTTATACTAAAACCTAACATTACAAAAAATAAAAAAAACCTACCATTACAAAAAATAAAAAAATGAGAGCTGCTTAAATCCTATTGGCTGATTTGAATAGGCAATAGGATTTTAGCAACCCTAATTCCTATTGGCTGATTCAAATTTTTCAGCCAATAGGAATGCAAGGGACGCTATCTTGAATCGCGTCCCTTGCATTGAAGATTCCATGTATGAAAGCAACCGTATGAAGAGGATGCTCCGTGCCGGATGTCTTCAGGATGGACCCGCTTCGCGCCACCGGGATCAAGATAGAAGATACCGTCTGGATTAAGATTGAAGAAGCCGTCTGGATGAAGACTTCTCGCTGCTTGGATGAGTACTTCAACGCCAGGATGAAGATTGAAGAGGCCGCCTGGATGAAGACTTCTCGCTGCCTGGATGAGGACTTCATCTGCGGGATGAAGATCGTTCAAGCGGGACTTCAAAAACTGTAAGTGGATCGTCGGGGGTTAGTGTTAGGCTTTTTTAAAAGGTTTTTTTGGTGTTTTTTTTTTTTGGTCTAGGGTTTGGGCAGTAAATAAAGCTAAATGCCCTTTTACAGGCAATGCCCATACAAATGCCGTTTT
Source organism: Bombina bombina (assembly GCF_027579735.1). Classification (NCBI taxonomy): domain Eukaryota; kingdom Metazoa; phylum Chordata; class Amphibia; order Anura; family Bombinatoridae; genus Bombina; species Bombina bombina. The sequence goes on along the minus strand of NC_069505.1, from coordinate 268,385,043 downwards.
CAGGGCAATGGGTAGCTTAGGTTTTTTTAGAATTAGGTTTTTTATTTTGGGGGTTGGTTGGGTGGTGGGTTTTACTATTGGTGCGGTCTTTGTGTTTTTTTTTACAAGTAAAAGAGCTGATATCTTTGGGGCAATGCCCCACAAAAGGCCCCTTTAAGGGCCATTGGTAGTTTATTGTAGGCTAGGGTTTTTTTTTATTTTGGGTGGACTTTTTTATTTTGATAGGGCTATTAGATTAGGTGTAATTCTTTTTTTTTGATAATTGCGTTTGTTATTCCGTAATTTAGTGTTTGTTATTTTTTGTAAATTAGTATTTTTTGTTTTTGTAATTAGATAGTTTGTAATTTTTAGAGTAGTGTTAGGATGTGTAGTTTGGTTTATTTAATTGGTAGTTAGTATAATTTTAGTTTAATAGTTATATTAGTTTAATTGTTAGTTTAAACTTAGGTTTTTTTATTTGACAGGTAAATTTTAATTTAATATAAGATAGGGAAATTGTAAATTTAATATAAATTTAGGGGGGCGTTAGGTTTAGGGGTTACTAGTTTAATTTAGTTTATTGCGATGTGGGGGGCTTTCATCAGCCAATCAGAAAATTCCTACCTTAATTCCGATTGGCTGATAGAATCCTATCAGCCAATCGGAATTCGAGGGACGCCATCTTGGATGACGTCCCTTAAAGGAACAGTCATTCGTCGTTCAGTCGTCGGTCCGGATGGATGTTCCGCGCTGGAGGTCTTCAGGATCCTGCCACTTCGCTCCGGATGGAAGACCATAGAAGATGCCGCCTGGATGATGACTTCAATCGGATGGAAGATCCTCTTCTGCCCCGCTTGGATGAAGACTTTGACCGGATCATGGACCTCTTCAGCCCCCGCTTGGGCTTGGATCAGGACATCGGAGGAGCTCTTCAGGACGGATCGGTGAACCTGGATGGTGAAGACAAGGTAGGAACATCTTCAGGGGCTTAGTGTTAGGTTTATTTAAGGGGGGTTTGGGTTAGATTAGGGGTATGTGGGTGGTGGGTTGTAATGTTGGGGGGGGGTATTGTATGTTTTTTTTTACAGGCAAAAGAGCTGAAATTCTTGGGGCATGCCCCGCAAAGGGCCCTGTTCAGGGCTGGTAAGGTAAAAGAGCTTGTAACTTTTTTAATTTAGAATAGGGTAGGGAATTTTTTATTTTGGGGGGCTTTGTTATTTTATTAGGGGGCTTAGAGTAGGTGTAATTAGTTTAAAATTGTTGTAATATTTTTCTTATGTTTGTAAATATTTTTTTATTTTCTGTAACTTAGTTCTTTTTCTTTTTTGTACTTTAGCTAGTTTATTTAATTGTATTTATTTGTAGGAATTGTGTTTAATTAATTTATTGATAGTGTAGTGTTAGGTTAATTGTAGGTAATTGTAGGTAGTTTATTTAATTATTTTATTGATAGGGTAGTGTTAGGTTTAATTATATCTTAGGTTAGGATTTATTTTACAGGTAAATTTGTTATTATTTTAACTAGGTAACTATTAAATAGTTCTTAACTATTTAATAGCTATTGTACCTGGTTAAAATAATTACAAAGTTGCCTGTAAAATAAATATTAATCCTAAAATAGCTACAATATAATTATAATTTATATTGTAGCTATATTAGGATTTATTTTACAGGTAAGTATTTAGCTTTAAATAGGAATCATTTATTTAATAAGAGTTAATTTATTTCGTTAGATAAAAATTATATTTAACTTAGGGGGGTGTTAGTGTTAGGGTTAGACTTAGCTTTAGGGGTTAATCAATTTATTAGAATAGCGGTGAGCTCCGGTCGGCAGATTAGGGGTTAATAATTGAAGTTAGGTGTCGGCGATGTTAGGGAGGGCAGATTAGGGGTTAATACTATTTATGATAGGGTTAGTGAGGCGGGTTAGGGGTTCATAACTTTATTATAGTAGCGCTCAGGTCCGCTCGGCAGATTAGGGGTTAATAAATGTAGGCAGGTGTCGGCGACGTTGGGGGGGGCAGATTAGGGGTTAATAAATATAATATAGGGGTCGGCGATGTTAGGGCAGCAGATTAGGGGTACATAGGGATAACGTAGGTGGCGGCGATTTGCGGTCGGAAGATTAGGGGTTAATTATTTTAAGTAGCTGGCGGCGACGTTGTGGGGGGCAAGTTAGGGGTTAATAAATATAATATAGGGGTCGGCGGGGTTAGGGGCAGCAGATTAGGGGTACATAAGTATAACGTAGGTGGCGGTCGGCAGATTAGGGCTTAAAAATTTTAATCGAGTGGCGGCGATGTGGGGGGACCTCGGTTTAGGGGTACATAGGTAGTTTATGGGTGTTAGTGTACTTTAGGGTACAGTAGTTAAGAGCTTTATGAACCGGCGTTAGCCAGAAAGCTCTTAACTCCTGCTATTTTCAGGCGGCTGGAGTTTTGTCGTTAGAGCTCTAACGCTCACTTCAGAAACGACTCTAAATACCAGCGTTAGAAAGATCCCATTGAAAACATAGGATACGCAAATGGCGTAGGGGGATCTGCGGTATGGAAAAGTCGCGGCTGAAAAGTGAGCGTTAGACCCTTTAATCAATGACTCCAAATACCAGCGGGTGGCCAAAACCAGCGTTAGGAGCCTCTAACGCTGGTTTTGACGGCTACCGCCGAACTCCAAATCTAGGCCTAAATGTCTAGGAAAGAACAGCACAACTGCACATAAATCAATCAAAAAGAGACCGGATATGCCAAAAATATAAAACACACTTTAATATACTAAAAAGGTAACACACATACTAGGGATCCCTTAGTATCACAATAATGAAACCAGCTTGAAAAATGGCAGGTGCACCAAAGAGAACAATATAATGAAATCAACTTCTCCAATTGCAAGTATTATTGACTGTATATGGATAATCCAAAGTTAGTAAGGCAATGAGATGTACAATGAATGAGTCATAGTTCCAAAGGTGCCACAAAGCCAGGTAAACCAGGCATCATCCCCACACTGAAGGTGAGAACAGACACACAAGAATATAAAAGAGGAGAGCCTTACACATACGCGTATCAACAGGTATGACCACCGTTGAAGCATCCTCCAAACAAACCAGTCAGTGAAGTATCTACTTCCTTTTCCTTGTTTTGCATAATAACATTTCTTCTTCCAGACCCTTCCCTCAATGTTAAAAGCTCATGTTGTAGTCCTGTCTAAACTGGGTAAATCCCCAGACACTCTTTCAAATTTTCGACCGATATCCCTATTGAACATTGATGTGAAACTCTTTGCAAAAATCTTGGCAGCACGCTTAAACAAATATCTCCCCAGTTTAATACATGTTAACCAAGTAGGCTTTACGCCTTATAGAGAAGCTCTTGACAGCACCATAAAAATTGCCAAATTAATTGAATATGCCACACATGCTAAAACCCCAGCAATCTTTGCGTCTTTGGACGCAGAGAAAGCTTTTGACAGTTTAAGTTGGGACTTTCTCTGTCAAACATTAACGAAATTTGGCCTCCCAGAAGAGTATATAAAAAAAATAATGTCATTATATAGCACTCCAAGTGCCAAAATCAAGCTTAACGACTCCCTTTCCTCCCCCTTCCCAATTTTTAATGTCACGAGACAGGGGTGTCCATTATCTCTTCTTCTCTTTATCCTGGCAATGGAGGTCCTAGCGACTAGAATATGGATGAATAGGAACATTTCCGGTATTAAAATAAATGAGAAGGAATACAAAACATCTCTGTATGCCAATGATATATTTCTGACTATCACTAATTCTTTACATTCACTAAAAGAATTAAACAGTGACTTTCAACTATATGGGGAATACTCTCAATTGAAAATAAATGCTTCAAAATCAGAGTTCATGGGCATAGCAATCTCAGATGAAATTATTAACCAAATAACATCGACTTATTCCTATAAATTCCATAAGACCTCATTAAAATACTTGGGGATACAAATTACTAATGACCCACAAAATTTATACTCAACCAATTACTTCCCTTATTAAACAATATCCAACAAGAATTAAATTCATGGCATAATAAAACATTATCCTGGTTGGGGAGACTTCACGCTATAAAAATGACTTTTCTACCCATGATTTTATATATCTTCCAGACAGTTCCAGTAACTCATTTTTTCATAAATTGCAAGGCATGCTGAACACCTTTTTTATGGCATACTAAACACCCTAGAATTGCCAAATCCATTATATACAGACCTAAACTTAGAGGTGGGGTAGGTATGCCAAACCTCCAGCGGTATCATACAGCGGGTACGTTTGCCCGAATTATTGATTGGTGTAAACACACAATCGACAAAGAATGATCACGATTGGAACATGGCCTGGTGGGGAACAGTCAATTGGGAGCTAGTTGCTGGATGCCTCACAAACCCGACCACAACTACAATAACCAAACTAACATTGGATACCTGGGATAAATTTATTATCAAATTCCCAAACATTTCTTCCATCCCCCCTCCACTAACCCCGGAAATAACCCAGAACTCCAGATTCCCCCTTTCAAACCAGATACCTACATGACAACTCTACAAGAGACATTTAATTGTCACACTGTGTTAAATGATGGCAAATCCAAGATGGCGTCCCTCGAATTCCGATTGGCTGATAGGATTCTATCAGCCAATCGGAATTAAGGTAGGAAAAATCTGATTGTCTGATGGAATCAGCCAATCAGATTCAAGTTCAATCTGATTAGCTGATCCAATCAGCCAATTAGATTGAGCTCGCATTCTATTGGCTGATCGGAACAGCCAATAGAATGCGAGCTCAATCTGATTGGCTGATTAAATCAGCCAATCAGAATTTTCCTACCTTAATTCCGATTAGCTGATAGAATCCTATCAGCCAATCGGAATTCGAGGGACACCATCTTGGATTTGCCATTCATTTAACACAGGTGTGACAATTAAATGTCTCTTGTAGGGAGTTGTCATGTAGGGTATCTGGTTTGAAAGGGGGGAATCTGGAGTTCTTGGGGTTATTTCCGGGTTAGTGAGGGGATGGAAGAAATGTTTGGGAATTTGATAATAAATTTATCCAGGGTATCCAATGTTAGTTTGTTATTGTAGTTGTGGTCGGGTTTGTGAGGCATCCCAGCAACTAGCTCCAATTGACTGTTCCCCACCAGGCCAGTGTTCCAATCGTGATCATTCTTTGTCGATTGTGTGTTTACACCAATCAATAATTCGGGCAAACGTACCCGCTGTATGATACCGCTGAGGGTTTTGGGCATACCTACCCCACCTCTAAGTTTAGGTCTGTATATAATAGGAGTTGGCAATTCTAGGGTGTTTAGTATGCCATAAAAAAGGTGTTCAGCATGCCTTGCAATTATGAAAAAATGAGTTACTGGAACTGTCTGGAGAGATATATATAGATCATGGGTAGAAGAAGTCATTTTTATAGCGTGAAGTCTCCCCAACCAGGATAAGTGTTTTATATGCCAATGAATTTAATTCTTGTTTGGATATTGTTTAATAAGGGGAAGTAATTGGGTTGAGTATAAGTTTTGTGGGTCATTAGTAATTTGTTGCCCCAAGTATTTTAATTGAGGTCTTATGAATTTATAGGAATAATGTCGATGTTATTTGGTTAATAATTTCATCTGAGGATGCTATGCCCATGAACTCTGATTTTGAAGCATTTATTTTCAATTGAGAGTATTCCCCATATAGTTGAAAGTCACTGTTTAATTCTTTTAGTGAATGTAAAGAATTAGTGATAGTCAGAAATATATCATTGGCATACAGAGATGTTTTGTATTCCTTCTCATTTATTTTAATACCGGAAATGTTCCTATTCATCCATATTCTAGTCGCTAGGACCTCCATTGCCAGGATAAAGAGAAGAAGAGATAATGGACACCCTGTCTCGTGACATTAAAAATTGGGAAGGGGGAGGAAAGGGAGTCGTTAAGCTTGATTTTGGCACTTGGAGTGCTATATAATGACATTATTTTTTTTATATACTCTTCTGGGAGGCCAAATTTCGTTAATGTTTGACAGAGAAAGTCCCAACTTAAACTGTCAAAAGCTTTCTCTGCGTCCAAAGACGCAAAGATTGCTGGGGTTTTAGCATGTGTGGCATATTCAATTAATTTGGCAATTTTTATGGTGCTGTCAAGAGCTTCTCTATAAGGCGGTAAAGCCTACTTGGTTAGACATGTATTAAACTGGGAGATATTTGTTTAAGCTGCTGCCAAGATTTTTGCAAAGATGTTTCACATCAATGTTCAATAGGGAGAAGTCGGTCGAAAATTTGAAAGAGTGTCTGGGGATTTACCCAGTTTAGACAGGACTACAACATGTAGCTTTTAACATTGAGGGAAGGGTCTGGGAAGAAGAAATGTTATTATGCAAAACAAGGAAAAGGAAGTAGATACTTCACTGACTGTTTGTTTGGAGGATGCTTCAACGGTGGTCATACCTGTTGATACGCGTATGTGTAAGGTCTCTCTCCTCTTTTATATTCTTGTGTGTCTGTTCTCACCTTCAGTGTGGGGATGATGCCTGGTTACCTGGCTTTGTGTGCACTTTGGAACTATGACTCATTCATTTGTACATCTCATTGCCTTACTAACTTTGGATTATCCATATACAGTCAATAATACTTGCAATTGGAGAAGTTGATTTCATTATATTGTTCTCTTTTGGTGCACCTGCCATTTTTCAACTGGTTTCATTATTGTGATACTAAGGGATCCCTAGTATGTGTGTTACCTTTTTAGTATATTAAAGTGTGTTTTATATTTTTGGCATATCCGGTCTCTTTTTTGATGATTTTATGTGCAGTTGTGCTGTTCTTATCCTAGACATTTTAGGCCGAGATTTGGAGTTCGGCGGGTAGCCGTCAAAACCACGTTAGAGGCTCCTAACGCTGGTTTTGGGCCACCCGCTGGTATTTGGAGTCATTGATTAAGGGTCTAACGGCTCACTTTTCAGCCGCGACTTTTCCATACCGCAGGATCCCCCTACGCCATTTGCGTATCCTATGTTTTCAATGGGATCTTTCTAACGCTGGTATTTAGAGTCGTTTCTGAAGTGAGCGTTAGAGCTCTAACGACAAAACTCCAGGCCCGCCTGAAAATAGCAGGGAGTTAGAGAGCTTTCCTGGCTAACCGCCGGTTCATAAAGCTCTTAACTACTGTACCCTAAAGTACACTAACACCCATAAACTACCTATGTACCCCTAAACCGAGGGCCCCCCACATCGCCGCCACTCGATTAAATTTTTAAGCCCTAATCTGCCGACCGCCACCTACGTTATACTTATGTACCCCTAATCTGCTGCCCCTAACCCGCCGACCCCTATATTATATTTATTAACCCCTAACTTGCCCCCACAACGTCGCCGCCAGCTACTTAAAATAATTAACCCCTAATCTTCCGACCGCAAATCGCCGCCACCTACGTTATCCCTATGTACCCCTAATCTGCTGCCCTAACATCGCCGACCCCTATATTATATTTATTAACCCCTAATCTGCCCCCCCCAACATCGCCGACACCTACCTACATTTATTAACCCCTAATCTGCCGCGCGGACCTGAGCGCTACTATAATAAAGTTATGAACCCCTAACCCGCCTCACTAACCCTATCATAAATAGTATTAACCCCTAATCTGCCCTCCCTAACATCGCCGACACCTAACTTCAATTATTAACCCCTAATCTGCCGACCGGAGCTCACCGCTATTCTAATAAATTGATTAACCCCTAAAGCTAAGTCTAACCCTAACACTAACACCCCCCTAAGTTAAATATAATTTTTATCTAACGAAATAAATTAACTCTTATTAAATAAATGATTCCTATTTAAAGCTAAATACTTACCTGTAAAATAAATCCTAATATAGCTACAATATAAATTATAATTATATTGTAGCTATTTTAGGATTAATATTTATTTTACAGGCAACTTTGTAATTATTTTAACCAGGTACAATAGCTATTAAATAGTTAAGAACTATTTAATAGTTACCTAGTTAAAATAATAACAAATTTACCTGTAAAATAAATCCTAACCTAAGATATAATTAAACCTAACACTACCCTATCAATAAAATAATTAAATAAACTACCTACAATTACCTACAATTAACCTAACACTACACTATCAATAAATTAATTAAACACAATTCCTACAAATAAATACAATTAAATAAACTAGCTAAAGTACAGAAAAAGAGAAAAAGAACTAAGTTACAGAAAATAAAAAAAATATTTACAGAACATAAGAAAAATATTACAACAATTTTAAACTAATTACATACACCTACTCTAAAGCCCCCTAATAAAAGTAACAAAGCCCCCAAAATAAAAAATTCCCTACACTATTCTAAATTAAAAAAGTTACAAGCTCTTTTACCTTACCCAGCCCTGAAACAGGGGCCCTTGCGGGCATGCCCCAAGAATTTCTAGGCTCTTTTGCCTGTAAAAAAAAACATACAATACCCCCCCCCAACATTACAGACCCACCACCCACATACCCCTAATCTAACCCAAACCCCCCTTAAATAAACCTAACACTAAGCCCTGAAGATGTTCCTACCTTGTCTTCACCATCCAGGTTCACCGATCCGTCCTGAAGAGCTCTCCGATGTCCTGATCCAAGCCCAAGCGGGGGCTGAAGAGGTCCATGATCCGGTCAAAGTCTTCATCCAAGCGGGGCAGAAGAGGATCTTCCATCCGATTGAAGTCATCATCCAGGCGGCATCTTCTATGGTCTTCCATCCGGAGCGAAGTGGCAGGATCTGAAGACCTCCAGCGCGGAACATCCATCCGGACCGACGATGAACGACGAATGACTGTTCCTTTAAGGGACGTCATCCAAGATGGCGTCCCTCGATTCCGATTGGCTGATAGGATTCTATCAGCCAATCGGAATTAAGGTAGGAATTTTCTGATTGGCTGATGAAAGCCCCCCACATCGCAATAAACTAAATTAAACTAGTAACCCCTAAACCTAACGCCCCCCTAAATTATATATTAAATTTACAATTTCCCTATCTTATATTAAATTAAAATTTACTGTCAAATAAAAAACCTAAGTTTAAACTAACAATTAAACTAATATAACTATTAAACTAAAATTATACTAACTACCAATTATTAAAAACCAAACTACACATCCTAACACTACTCTAAAAATTACAAACTATCTAATTACAAAAACAAAAAATACTAATTTACAAAAAATAACAAACACTAATTACGGAATAACAAACGCAATTATCAAAAAAAAAGAATTACACCTAATCTAATAGCCCTATCAAATAAAAAAGTCCACCCAAAATAAAAAAAAACCCTAGCCTACAATAAACTACCAATGGCCCTTAAAGGGGCCTTTTGTGGGGCATTGCCCCAAAGATATCAGCTCTTTTACTTGTAAAAAAAAACACAAAGACCGCACCAATAGTAAAACCCACCACCCAACCAACCCCCAAAATAAAAAACCTATTTCAAAAAAACCTAAGCTACCCATTGCCCTGAAAACGGCATTGTATGGGCATTGCCTGTAAAAGGGCATTTAGCTTTATTTACTGCCCAAACCTAGACCAAAAAAAAAAAACACCAAAAAAACCTTTTAAAAAGCCTAACACTAACCCCCGACGATCCACTTACAGTTTTTGAAGTCCCGCTTGAACGATCTTCATCCGCAGATGAAGTCCTCATCCAGGCAGCGAGAAGTCTTCATCCAGGCGGCCTCTTCAATCTTCATCCTGGCGTTGAAGTACTCATCCAAGCAGCGAGAAGTCTTCATCCAGACGGCTTCTTCAATCTTAATCCAGACGGTATCTTCTATCTTGATCCCGGTGGCGCGAAGCGGGTCCATCCTGAAGACATCCGGCACGGAGCATCCTCTTCATACGGTTGCTTTCATACATGGAATCTTCAATGCAAGGGACGCGATTCAAGATAGCGTCCCTTGCATTCTATTGGCTGAAAAATTTGAATCAGCCAATAGGAATTAGGGTTGCTAAAATCCTATTGCCTATTCAAATCAGCCAATAGGATTTAAGCAGCTCTCATTTTTTTATTTTTTTGTAATGGTAGGTTTTTTTTATTTTTTGTAATGTTAGGTTTTAGTATAAGAGCAGGTTAGGTTTTATTTTACAGGTAAGTTTGTATTTATTTGAACTAGGTAGTTATTAAATAGTTAATAACTATTTCTAACTAGTCTACCTAGTTAAAATAAATACAAACTTACCTGTGAAATAAAAATAAAACCTAAGCTAGCTACAATATAACTATTAATAATTGTAACTTTAGTTTAAGCTCTATTGTAATTATGTTAAAGTTTAGGGGGTGTTAGGGTTAAGGTTTAGGGGTAGGGGTTAGGTTTAGGGGATAGGTGTAGGGGGTTAATAGTTTAATTAGGTTGTTGCGATGTGGGAAGCTGGGCGGTTTAGGGGTTAATAGGTTTATTTAGTTAATAATTGTAAGTTAATTTAGCTATATTTTAATTATGTTAAGAGTTAAGGGGGTGTTAGGATTAGGGGTTACCTTAGAGTTACGTTTAGGGGGGTTAATATAGTTTAATTTAGGTTGTTTGCAATGTGGGGAGCTGGAGGCTTAGGGGTTAATAGGTTTATTTAGTAGTAGTGATGTGGGAGGCCAGAGGTTTAGGGGTTTAATAGCTTATTAGGTTGCAGTGATATCAGGAGCAGCAGATTAGGGGTTAATAACTGTAGGCAGGCGTCGGCGATGTCGGGGGCAGCAGATTAGGGGTGTTTAGACTCAGGGTTTATGTTAGGGTGTTAGGTTTAAATGGTATTTTCTTTTTCCCAATTATACATCAATGGGGCTGCATTACGTAGATTTTCTTTCCGCGATTGCAGGTGTTAGACTTTTTTCTGACCGGCTCTCCCCATTTATGTCAATGGGGAAAGCGTGCACAAGCACATCAAGCACATCGCTTGTTTTTGGTGCGGTATGGAGCTCAACACAGCCATATCGCCCGCAAGTCTGTTTTTTTAAAAATTGTAATGGCAGCGCTATAAGGGATTAAATAATGCCACTTTTGTTGCATTCTATCATTTCCCTATAGCGCTCAAAACTCGTAATCTAGCTGTATGTTAGTTGTTTTCCTAGTTTGCCGCTCTATTTAAGTCTATGGGAGGATGGCGTTAACACAGTCCTCAAGTTAGCGCACGTTGGTTTCTCTCATGCGCAAACTTTTTTTCTTTCAACTTTAACACACATGCTAACCTGTGCACTTTAAAAGTTACTTCTGGCAATGTTTGCATGCGAGCAAAAGAGCTAAATAGCACACCACTTGTAATCTAGCTCTAAGAAAGTCATGTTTTACCATGCTGTAAAAGTTATTATTGCTATTACATTTGTATGTGCAACGTAAAGGTAATTAGAAAAAGGTCTTACTGATGTATCTGTACTGAAGAAAACACAGAGATAGTAGTATTAAACAGCTGTGAAATAAAATGAAAAGATTAAGGACATTGGAAGAATTTTATCTCTTCTACTCACAGGAAGCAGAGGGAAAGCTTTTTTTCACACTGTCTTATAAAATATCTTTGATCTTTGTATTGATCTTTGTGCATTTCTGACTAATAATTCAATCTTAAAACCATCATGGGGAAGTATGTTCATTTAAAAATACAGATGTTTAAAGAACTTCCATGATATTATCCCTCTATAGTAAAAAAAATATGAAATCATAACCATTTAATAGAGTCTCTTGTGACTGAGTAAAACTTAAAGTAATATTTTATCCATACGACTCAAAAGAAAATATCAGAAGACATTCCGTTGCTGAGTTCTAAGACATTTTCAATATATTACTCTAATTGTTTAAACCAGCTTAATGCCCAGGGGCCACAATGTGACCCTATATATATTTTCTATTCCACTCCTTTCCACTGAATACTGTAAGTTGTTTAAAGAACCAATAAATACAGTAGATTTGCATAATCAACAAATGCAATAAGACAATGCAATAGCACGTGAGGTAGAATTAATAACGCGAGCGGACATGATTCGCTGTAGCGAATTATGTCCGCTCAACCTTGCTAATAATTTAACATTGCACAAGCATTTCTAGTGCAATGCTTGTGCAATGCTGCCCCTGTTCACTGGGGCCAATCAGACGCAAGCAGGGGCTGTCAATCATTCCAAAGTTAAGGAGCAGCGGTCTTATGATCGCTGCTTCTTAAAGGGACACTGAACCCAATTTTTTATTTTATGATTCAGAGAGAGCATGAAGTTTTAAGCAACTTTCTAATTTACTCCTATTATTAAAAAAATATTATTAAAAAAATGTTGTTCCTAACGATGGGACCGCACATCACATATACTTCTCCTCCTCTATGGAAACTGAAGAGCCACCTAGTTACAGACCCAGCTCTTAAAATAGGATCCAAGAGAAAATAATAGATTTCTCACCATTAATGACACCCCTCAGACCTCGTCTGAGATACTCTGGGCTACACATCAAAGCTGTTTTGAGAAGATACTTTATCACCTTGGATGCTAATATCAGTGCAAGAAGAGGGACCTCTTTAGCCACTCTCTCTACACAACTCCGAACACTTAGAGTTCACTCAGTACCTCTTATTCTAGTTCTACGATACACGACATCACAGTTCTCTATAACAAATCAGGAGCTAGAACTCCAAAGAACTCATCACACATTAGAGAAATTTAAAAGGATTTTTACCACTATAGCAACAAAGCCTCCTCAATATTAGCCACCAAACTTTAGACACCGCACAGCACAAGCCAAAATCATGACTATCGAGAATTCAGTTGGCAAACCAATTAACTCACCTAGAGGGATCGGAGACACCTTCAAATCTTATTACCACACTCTTTATAACATTGAAGAGGAATTAGACTGTCACCACCCAACCCAACGGATATTAAACTCTTTCTGGACTCACTACAATTACCCCTTCTCTCTCCAGATAACTTTCCGTTACTCACTGACCCTATAACACTGGAGGAAGTGCAAAAAGTAATCAAAGATATGAAATTAGGTAAATCCCCCGGACCAGATGGTTATACAACCCATTTCTATAAAGCCTTCCAACCCCTATCGCCCCGATCCTCTGTAAATTGTTCAGAGAGACAATGAAGAAGGGTTCTTTTACTGGAGAATTCCTGGAAGCAACAATCACCACAATCTTAAAGCCAGCGAACCCCGTGCTTTGCAGTAGCTATCGCCCCATATCCCTCCTTACCTAGACACAAAACTTTATGCTAAAATACTTGCCAACAGACTGTCAAGGGTCATCACATCCCTAGTTCACCCAGATCAGGTGGGATTTGTCCCACAGAGGGAGGGACCTGATGCTACCAGAAAATCCTTAAAATTTTATGGATTATGGCATGTAAAAAAATACCATTCCTTGCCTGTCCCTAGATGCCGAAAAGGCCTTTGACAGGGTAAGATGGGAGTACCTCTGGATCACAATGCAAGCCTTCAATTTACCAGACGCTTTTTATCCGGGCAGTGCAGGCTTTATACTCATCCCCTTCAGCTAGAGTAAAGGGAGTAGGGTTTCGGTCAGACCCCCCCCCCCATATAACCAATGGCACCAGGCAAGGTTGCCCACTCTCACCCCTTCTTTTCGCACTGCAATAGAACCTCTAGCGCAGGCGATCAGACTGAACCCCCAAATTACTGGAGCACAATTGGCAACTTCATCATAGTATATCCCTCTATGCAGATGATATCACCCTGTTTCTCAACTCCCCAGCGACCTCTGTACCCACAGTATTTGACCTACTTAGACGCTTTAGCCAGCTAAGCTACTACAAATTAAACATCAATAAAATGGAAGCCCTACATATCAATGTTTCCACGCAGGAGCTAAACTACCTAAAAAAACATACCAATTTCAATGGAATGCACACACCTTAAAATCTTAGGCACTTTCTTGAGTGCTGATCCAGATATTACATTGCGAAAAAAAATTCAGACAGGCTAGCAGAATTTCGACACCTTCTCCTCATGGGAGTTCAGGGAGATCTCATGGACAGGGAGAATAGCCGCAATAAAGATGTCTTTATCCCAACTTACTTACTTATTTCGATGCATCTCTATCATACCCCGACCCCTGTTGAACAAGCTATAAAGTCTTATCACTGCTTATATTTGGAGAAGAAATAGACCTAGAACATCTAGATCTACACTTCAGAGACCACTTACACATGGGGGCCTGGCCCTCCCCAACGTTATACTATATTATACCGCAGCTAGACTATCACATCTGTTAAGCTGGAGTCTTACAGACGACCACCTCAGTGGTTTGACACAGAAACATCAGTGCTCCCGTCAGGGCTCACCCTTTATGATCTCTTGTGGATTCCCCCTCACTATAGGGAAACACTAGCCAATACATCCCCAATAATTTTGGATGCCCTTAAGTTTTGGGTCAAACAAGATACAACCCAGATCTTGCCCCACACCCCTCCCCGGCACACTCTCTGAGTAGTGCCCTCTATTGTCTTCCGGATTCTCATCTCATGTCCTGGCGAAGGCTACCTCTGATATTGGCCATGGATCTCTATGACCTAGGCCTTTGGATCACGCATTCACAGTTCTGTGCAAAATTCGAAGTTCCCTCTCTTTATATTTTGAAGCCTTCCGCCTCCACACATGGTTGAAATCGTGGGGATACCGGGGAAAAACCTAAGACCACCATTGAAATGGGAGACTCTATGGATCCAGGGAAAGGGTCTTATGCATGCCCTCTCTTTTCACTTATAATCTTCTCCTTGAACCCCACACATCATAAAATAGCCCAACATAGAGCCTGGGAAAGGGAGATGGGCTTTGTAGCCGACACCGATACATGGCACACACGCATCACTATAACTAAAAAACTTCTACACTGTGCTACTCTTTGGGAGCTACAGTATAAGATTCTAGTTCGATGGCACCTGGTCCCCTCCACTCTACATAGGATGTATGACTCTCAATCCCCCTGTGCTTGAAGAGGCTGCGGACAATTGGGGACCTCCCTACATATTTGGTGGGCTTGTCCCAGGATCCAACCGCTCTGGCGGAAACTCTTTAGAATATTTAATTCATTAAACATCACCCTCCCGTTTAAACTAGAGATATCCCTACTCCATATGCACTTTCCAAATTTAACGCACCCCAGAGAAGCCCTAGTATAATACCTTCTTATGGCCACCAAACTAACTATTGCCAGAATGTGGAAACACAAAATCCACCCCTATAACCCAAGGTATTACTACAGTCCATTATATCAAACAGATGGAACTATACTGACATAGAATTCTAGACAAAGTGGACTTCTACCAAGAGACCTGGTCCCCATGGGTTGAGACATTTTCTGACTGATTCAGACCCTTTACTATTACATTTATGACCTCTGAAGGGGGGGGAGAGAGAGGGAAATATAAGTAAAAATATTTTTTTTTTTTTCTTCTTTCTCCTTCCCCCATACCTTTATTCCCATGATAAACCCTGACCCTAACTTTCCAGCCGATATTTTTGGAACTGATCTTATTCTTGATGTTACCCTTCTGATTTAGCTGCATAAGTCACTGTTTATTTAGTTTATAAGAAAAATTTAGAGGTGCAGAGTTCTTGATTTAGATGACAATTAGTATACTAACTTAATTGCTGTTTTCTTTACTCATTGCTGTAAGAGTCTTGAGATTAGCTTTGCCGCCAGTCCCTATTATATAACTAGTGCTATTGAGGTACAGCTTCATGTTTTATGTCATTTTCTCTGTCCTTATATGTATTTGAACCTGCTCCTCAATAAATAAAAAAAAATATAAAAAAGAAAAATGTTGTTGTCTTGCTGTCTTTATTTTAAAAGCAGGAATGTAAATCTTAGCAGCCAGCCCATTTTAGGTTCAGCACCATGGATAGTGCTTGCTTATTGGCGGCTTACATTTACCTACCAATAAGCAAGCATAATCCAGGTTCTCAACCAAAAATGGGCCGGCTCCTATACATCACATTCCTACTTTTTAAATAAAGATAGCAAGACAACGAGAAAAATTGATAATAGGAGTAAATTAGAAAGTTGCTTAAAATTGCATGTTCTATCTGAATCATGAAAGAAAAATTTTGGGTTTAGTGTCCCTTTAACTTCCGTTTAAGGTGGACCTGAAACGATGGGCTCCGAAGCAGCTTCCGCTGCTTAATACATGGAGCCCTTAGTCTGAACTTCAAATGAGTAGTAGATTTTTTTCTGACAAATGTCAAAGTTATTTCTGTTTCCACTCCCCCTGTATCATGTGACAGTCATTAGCCAATCACAAATGCATACACTTATATTCTGTGAATTCCTGCACATGCTCAGTAGGAGCTTGTGACTCAAAAAGTGTAAATATAAAAAGACTGTGCACATTTTGTTAGTGAAAGTAAATTTTTAAAGTTGCTTAAAATTGCTGCTCTATCTGAATCATGAAACATTAATTTTGAATTGAGTGTCCCTTTAACTGTACAGGAGATTTGTGCGCATATAATATTATAATACAATATCATTCTTATAGAGGAATATATGTATTGTTCTGCATGTAATAGATATGGAAATAGAGGAGATCATATTTGCTTGTATCACTGGATCTATGCAGTAACATAGGAATGTCTAAATACTATATTGCAGACCTAACAGATTTGAAAAATATATTGTATAGTGTGTATTAATAAGCATGTCTGGTGATGTCACTATGTCTGGTGATGTCTCATATGTCTCGTGATGTCACATAACATGTCACATAAATTGTTTTGTTTTTATTGTTCTATTGTTTTATTTTGCATATGTTAGTGTGGTCTGTTTTATAGACCATTTTAATATTTTAGTGATTTTTTCACAGCACAGAACCACATTCGTTAGATAAGTAAGGAGAGGTTACCTCTTTTTTATAGTATGAGGTTTCTTTTTATTTAATTTGAAATTAATTTGTTTTTCTATATAAATTAAATTTAAAAAAAAAAAATGAATCAATGCTTTAAGGCTCAATACTTTAAAAAAGTTTACTGGAGGAGGGTCTTAGGGGATGTGGATAGGGGTAACTTGTTTCTGATTATGTGCAGTTATGGTATGGGTTGCTAATATGATTAACTTGCTCTAGGGGTCACATGTACACTTAGTTGCATTGGGAGATTGCTGTTAGGGATAACTTGCTGTAGGGTTGTTGCAGCTAATGTTAATTGCAATTGATGTGTGTGGCTAAGGTTAACTTTAAGGAGGTTGGTCGATTCTAGCTAGACCTTGTTGTGCTGGGGGGTGTAGATAATGGGACACTAGACCACATTTTTTATTTCATGATTTAGATAGAACATGCAATTATAAGCAACTTTCTAATTTACTCCTATAATCAATTTGTCTTCGTTCTCTTGATATATTTATTTGAAAAAGCAGGAATGTATGGTTAGGAGCCGGACCCTTTTTGGTTCAGAACCTAGGTAGCGCTCGCTGATTGGTTTGCTACATTTAGTCACCAATCAGCAAGCACTACCCAAATGCTGAACCAAAAATGGGCCGGCTCATAAGCTTTCATTCCTGCTTTACAATTAAAGATAGCATGAGAAGGATTTAAAATTTTAATAGGAGGAATTAGAAAGTTGCTTAAAATTGCATGCTCTATCTGAATCATTAAAGAACAAATTTGGGTTTAGTATCCCTTTAATGTTAACATGCAGTAAAAGATGGAGGAGCTGCAGTTTTTTTACATATAAAAGGGTTGTACTACTTTTAAAACTATAGATAGGGTGAAACCACGGTAGCAATAGCAAACACCCTTGTAGCAATGACTATAGAATACAAATACTATCTCTACATTGCTGCATAGGAGGTCTCAACCTGTCGCAAGTTGTCTCTACCTAGTTGCCGCATCTATTTGTAATGGACTAGGTATGGTAGCACCAAGGAGTGTAAAGAAAAGTATATAGTCCACAGAGGGTCATTTCATAACACCAAATCATTTGTACCTCATCAGTATTTCCAACCGCAATATATCAATTTGAAAATGACATATCACAGAAATGTTTTGGAATGAATATTAATTATATCTTGTCTCCAGTTATAAGGTTTCTTAAATTATTTTAAAAAACATGATAGTATTTTTTAAAGAAAACGTACATCAATAGGAAAAATAAATCATGGTATATACAGATGCACTTTCATGTAGAAAAGTTAAATTGATTTTATATCTAAAAAGCAGTAAGAACATCTGCACAAATTTTACATTTGAATTTTAATGAATGGAATAATTTGTTATCCCTGTCAGGTTGATAAATATTAATTTGCATTTTGAATATTTTCCTGTGTATAGATAATTAAGGTAGAGTTCTTAAGATTGTGAAAATGACAGACTATCCTAATTATGATCAGTCCTTTTATGTCACCGTTTAAAGTTATTTTTGTACTTAATAAGTGAAGAAATATCATTTTATTAACATTGAAAATGTGTTAGTTTTTATTTGGGACACATGGAACTCAGCCATATTTAAAAATAGTCTATGAAATCAAGAGCAGTCAAGCAGTTAGCTATCAAAATACAACAAACTTAGGCGGCGTTTACATTACTGCAGAAAATGAAAGTGGAAAGTCTGAATGGGCTTGCAGCACCTTAAAGGGATACTAAACCCAAATATTTTCTTTCATGCTTCAGATAGAGGGGTATATTTATCAAAGCGTCAATCTCAGTGCATTCGCCGGCATCAATACGCTCACCAGACATGCTGACACAGATCCACATACAATCCCCTTATGAACGTAAAAAATACGCGCGTCAAGTACGGAGTGATGAGCATCGAACTTTTGTTAACTAACCGTCATCGATGTTGCGGTTATTCTGGTTTTTACCAACTTTATTTATACCATTTCATTACTGTCCATGAACAAGCACATTTCTCTAAAGCTAATCTTTTATTTGTCATCTGTTAATGTCAAAGAAATAGCTATATTTATATCTCAACAAACAATATCTCATAGCAAGTTATTTTTATATTTATTTGTTATATGACACTTTCACATAAATTAATGTGTATTTGTATTTCTAGGAGTCATGATATGATTTTATCTTATGGGTTTTTTTTAATAAAGGATTATTAATGCTAGAAGTTGTACATATATATTTGCACATATTTGTATATATATATATATATATATATATATATATATATATATATATACAGTATATATATATATATATATATATATATATATATATATATATATATATATATATATATATATATATATATATATATATATATACAAATATGTGCAAATATATATGTACAACTTCTAGCATTAATAATCCTTTATTAAAAAAAACCCATAAGATAAAATCATATCATGACTCCTAGAAATACAAATACACATTAATTTATGTGAAAGTGTCATATAACAAATAAATATAAAAATAACTTGCTATGAGATATTGTTTGTTGAGATATAAATATAGCTATTTCTTTGACATTAACAGATGACAAATAAAAGATTAGCTTTAGAGAAATGTGCTTGTTCATGGACAGTAATGAAATGGTATAAATAAAGTTGGTAAAAACCAGAATAACCGCAACATCGATGACGGTTAGTTAACAAAAGTTCGATGCTCATCACTCCGTACTTGACGCGCGTATTTTTTACGTTCATAAGGGGATTGTATGTGGATCTGTGTCAGCGATGTCTGGTGAGCGTATTGATGCCGGCGAATGCACTGAGATTGACGCTTTGATAAATATACCCCTCTATCTGAAGCATGAAAGAAAATATTTGGGTTTAGTATCCCTTTAAGGTGCTGCAAGCCCATTCAGACTTTCCACTTTCATTTTCTGCAGTAATGTAAACGCCGCCTAAGTTTGTTGTATTTTGATAGCTAACTGCTTGACTGCTCTTGATTTCATAGACTATTTTTAAATATGGCTGAGTTCCATGTGTCCCAAATAAAAACTAACACATTTTCAATGTTAATAAAATGATATTTCTTCACTTATTAAGTACAAAAATAACTTTAAACGGTGACATAAAAGGACTGATCATAATTAGGATAGTCTGTCATTTTCACAATCTTAAGAACTCTACCTTAATTATCTATACACAGGAAAATATTCAAAATGCAAATTAATATTTATCAACCTGACAGGGATAACAAATTATTCCATTCATTAAAATTCAAATGTAAAATTTGTGCAGATGTTCTTACTGCTTTTTAGATATAAAATCAATTTAACTTTTCTACATGAAAGTGCATCTGTATATACCATGATTTATTTTTCCTATTGATGTACGTTTTCTTTAAAAAATCATACTATCATGTTTTTTAAAATAATTTAAGAAACCTTATAACTGAGAGACAAGATATAATTAATATTCATTCCAAAACATTTCTGTGATATGTCATTTTCAAATTGATATATTGCGGTTGGAAATACTGATGAGGTACAAATGATTTGGTGTTATGAAAATGACCCTCTGTGGACTATATACTTTTCTTTACACTCCTTGGTGCTACCATACCTAGTCCATTACAAATAGATGCGGCAACTAGGTAGAGACAACTTGCGACAGGTTGAGACCTCCTATGCAGCAATGTAGAGATAGTATTTGTATTCTATAGTCATTGCTACAAGGGTGTTTGCTATTGCTACCGTGGTTTCACCCTATCTATAGTTTTAAAAGTAGTACAACCCTTTTATATGTAAAAAAACTGCAGCTCCTCCATCTTTTACTGCATGTTAACATTAAAGGGATACTAAACCCAAATTTGTTCTTTAATGATTCAGATAGAGCATGCAATTTTAAGCAACTTTCTAATTCCTCCTATTATAAATTTTAAATCCTTCTCATGCTATCTTTAATTGTAAAGCAGGAATGAAAGCTTATGAGCCGGCCCATTTTTGGTTCAGCATTTGGGTAGTGCTTGCTGATTGGTGACTAAATGTAGCAAACCAATCAGCGAGCGCTACCTAGGTTCTGAACCAAAAAGGGTCCGGCTCCTAACCATACATTCCTGCTTTTTCAAATAAATATATCAAGAGAACGAAGACAAATTGATTATAGGAGTAAATTAGAAAGTTGCTTATAATTGCATGTTCTATCTAAATCATGAAATAAAAAATGTGGGTCTAGTGTCCCATTATCTACACCCCCCAGCACAACAAGGTCTAGCTAGAATCGACCAACCTCCTTAAAGTTAACCTTAGCCACACACATCAATTGCAATTAACATTAGCTGCAACAACCCTACAGCAAGTTATCCCTAACAGCAATCTCCCAATGCAACTAAGTGTACATGTGACCCCTAGAGCAAGTTAATCATATTAGCAACCCATACCATAACTGCACATAATCAGAAACAAGTTACCCCTATCCACATCCCCTAAGACCCTCCTCCAGTAAACTTTTTTAAAGTATTGAGCCTTAAAGCATTGATTCATTTTTTTTTTTAAATTTAATTTATATAGAAAAACAAATTAATTTCAAATTAAATAAAAAGAAACCTCATACTATAAAAAAGAGGTAACCTCTCCTTACTTATCTAACGAATGTGGTTCTGTGCTGTGAAAAAATCACTAAAATATTAAAATGGTCTATAAAACAGACCACACTAACATATGCAAAATAAAACAATAGAACAATAAAAACAAAACAATTTATGTGACATGTTATGTGACATCACGAGACATATGAGACATCACCAGACATATGTGACATCACCAGACATGCTTATTAATACACACTATACAATATATTTTTCAAATCTGTTAGGTCTGCAATATAGTATTTAGACATTCCTATGTTACTGCATAGATCCAGTGATACAAGCAAATATGATCTCCTCTATTTCCATATCTATTACATGCAGAACAATACATATATTCCTCTATAAGAATGATATTGTTATTATAATATTATATGCGCACAAATCTCCTGTACAGTTAAAGGGACACTCAATTCAAAATTAATGTTTCATGATTCAGATAGAGCAGCAATTTTAAGCAACTTTAAAATTTACTTTCACTAACAAAATGTGCACAGTCTTTTTATATTTACACTTTTTGAGTCACAAGCTCCTACTGAGCATGTGCAGGAATTCACAGAATATAAGTGTATGCATTTGTGATTGGCTAATGACTGTCACATGATACAGGGGGAGTGGAAACAGAAATAACTTTGACATTTGTCAGAAAAAAATCTACTACTCATTTGAAGTTCAGACTAAGGGCTCCATGTATTAAGCAGCGGAAGCTGCTTCGGAGCCCCATCGTTTCAGGTCCACCTTAAACGGAAGTTAAAGGGACACTAAACCCAAAATTTTTCTTTCATGATTCAGATAGAACATGCAATTTTAAGCAACTTTCTAATTTACTCCTATTATCAATTTTTCTTCGTTCTCTTGCTATCTTTATTTAAAAAGTAGGAATGTGATGTATAGGAGCCGGCCCATTTTTGGTTGAGAACCTGGATTATGCTTGCTTATTGGTAGGTAAATGTAAGCCGCCAATAAGCAAGCACTATCCATGGTGCTGAACCTAAAATGGGCTGGCTGCTAAGATTTACATTCCTGCTTTTAAAATAAAGACAGCAAGACAACAACATTTTTTCTTTTTTTATTTTTTTTTTATTTTATTGAGGAGCAGGTTCAAATACATATAAGGACAGAGAAATGACATAAAACATGAAGCTGTACCTCAATAGCAGCTAGTTATATAATAGGGACTGGCGGCAAAGCTAATCTCAAGACTCTTACAGCAATGAGTAAAGAAAACAGCAATTAAGTTAGTATACTAATTGTCATCTAAATCAAGAACTCTGCACCTCTAAATTTTTCTTATAAACTATAATAAACAGTGACTTATGCAGCTAAATCAGAAGGGTAACATCAAGAATAAGATCAGTTCCAAAAATATCGGCTGGAAAGTTAGGGGTCAGGGTTTATCATGGGAATAAAGGTATGGGGGAAGGAGAAAGAAGAAAAAAAAAAAAAATATTTTTACTTATATTTCCCTCTCTCTCCCCCTCCCTTCAGAGGTCATAAATGTAATAGTAAAGGGTCTGAATCAGTCAGAAAATGTCTCAACCCATGGGGACCAGGTCTCTTGGTAGAAGTCCACTTTGTCTAGAATTCTATGTCAGTATAGTTCCATCTGTTTGATATAATGGACTGTAGTAATACCTTGGGTTATAGGGGTGGATCTTTGTGTTTCCACATTCTGGCAATAGTTAGTTTGGTGGCCATAAGAAGGTATATTACTAGGGCTTCTCTGGGGTGCGTTAAATTTGGAAAGTGCATATGGAGTAGGGATATCTCTAGTTTAAACGGGAGGGTGATGTTTAATGAATTAAATATTCTAAAGAGTTTCCGCCAGAGCGGTTGGATCCTGGGACAAGCCCACCAAATATGTAGGGAGGTCCCCAATTGTCCGCAGCCTCTTCAAGCACAGGGGGGATTGAGAGTCATACATCCTATGTAGAGTGGAGGGGACCAGGTGCCATCGAACTAGAATCTTATACTGTAGCTCCCAAAGAGTAGCACAGTGTAGAAGTTTTTTAGTTATAGTGATGCGTGTGTGCCATGTATCGGTGTCGGCTACAAAGCCCATCTCCCTTTCCCAGGCTCTATGTTGGGCTATTTTATGATGTGTGGTGGGTTCAAGGAGAAGATTATAAGTGAAAAGAGAGGGCATGCATAAGACCCTTTCCCTGGATCCATAGAGTCTCCCATTTCAATGGTGGTCTTAGGTTTTTCCCCGGGTATCCCCACGATTTCAACCATGTGTGGAGGCGGAAGGCTTCAAAATATAAAGAGGAGGGAACTTCGAATTTTGCACAGAACTGTGAATGCGTGATCCAAAGGCCTAGGTCATAGAGATCCATGGCCAATATCAGAGGTAGCCTTCGCCAGGACATGAGATGAGAATCCGGAAGACAATAGAGGGCACTACTCAGAGAGAGTGCCGGGGAGGGGTGTGGGGCAAGATCTGGGTTGTATCTTGTTTGACCCAAAAACTTAAGGGCATCCAAAATTATTGGGGATGTATTGGCTAGTGTTTCCCTATAGTGAGGGGGAATCCACAAGAGATCATAAAGGGTGAGCCCTGACGGGAGCACTGATGTTTCTGTGTCAAACCACTGAGGGTGGTCGTCTGTAAGACTCCAGCTTAACAGATGTGATAGTCTAGCTGCGGTATAATATAGTATAACGTTGGGGAGGGCCAGGCCCCCATGTGTAAGTGGTCTCTGAAGTGTAGATCTAGATGTTCTAGGTCTATTTCTTCTCCAAATATAAGCAGTGATAAGACTTTATAGCTTGTTCAACAGGGGTCGGGGTATGTTATAGGAGATGCATCGAAATAAGTAAGTAAGTTTGGGGATAAGAGACATCTTTATTGCGGCTATTCTCCCTGTCCATGAGATCTCCCTGAACTCCCATGAGGAGAGAAGGTGTCGAAATTCTGCTAGCCTGTCTGAATTTTTTTTCGCAATTGTAATATCTGGATCAGCACTCAAGAAAGTGCCTAAGATTTTAATGGTGTGTGCATTCCATTGAAATTGGTATGTTTTTTTGTAGGTAGTTTAGCTCCTGCGTGGAAACATTGATATGTAGGGCTTCCATTTTATTGATGTTTAATTTGTAGTAGCTTAGCTGGCTAAAGCGTCTAAGTAGGTCAAATACTGTGGGTAGAGAGGTCGCTGGGGAGTTGAGAAACAGGGTGATATCATCTGCATAGAGGGATATACTATGTGATGAAGTTGCCAATTGTGCTCCAGTAATTTGGGGGTTCAGTCTGATCGTCTGCGCTAGAGGTTCTATTGCTAGTGCGAAAAGAAGGGGTGAGAGTGGGCAACCTTGCCTGGTGCCATTGGTTATATGGGGGGGGGGGTCTGACCGAAACCCTACTCCCTTTACTCTAGCTGAAGGGGATGAGTATAAAGCCTGCACTGCCCGGATAAAAGCGTCTGGTAAATTGAAGGCTTGCATTGTGATCCAGAGGTACTCCCATCTTACCCTGTCAAAGGCCTTTTCGGCATCTAGGGACAGGGCAAGGAATGGTATTTTTTTACATGCCATAATCCATAAAATTTTAAGGATTTCTCTGGTAGCATCAGGTCCCTCCCTCTGTGGGACAAATCCCACCTGATCTGGGTGAACTAGGGATGTGATGACCCTTGACAGTCTGTTGGCAAGTATTTTAGCATAAAGTTTTGTGTCTAGGTTAAGGAGGGATATGGGGCGATAGCTACTGCAAAGCACGGGGGTTTCGCTGGCTTTAAGATTGTGGTGATTGTTGCTTCCAGGAATTCTCCAGTAAAAGAACCCTTCTTCATTGTCTCTCTGAACAATTTACAGAGGATCGGGGCGATTAGGGGTTGGAAGGCTTTATAGAAATGGGTTGTATAACCATCTGGTCCGGGGGATTTACCTAATTTCATATCTTTGATTACTTTTTGCACTTCCTCCAGTGTTATAGGGTCAGTGAGTAACGGAAAGTTATCTGGAGAGAGAAGGGGTAATTGTAGTGAGTCCAGAAAGAGTTTAATATCCGTTGGGTTGGGTGGGTGACAGTCTAATTCCTCTTCAATGTTATAAAGAGTGTGGTAATAAGATTTGAAGGTGTCTCCGATCCCTCTAGGTGAGTTAATTGGTTTGCCAACTGAATTCTCGATAGTCATGATTTTGGCTTGTGCTGTGCGGTGTCTAAAGTTTGGTGGCTAATATTGAGGAGGCTTTGTTGCTATAGTGGTAGAAAATCCTTTTAAATTTCTCTAATGTGTGATGAGTTCTTTGGAGTTCTAGCTCCTGGATTTGTTTAGAGAGAACTGTGATGTCGTGTATCGTAGAACTAGAATAAGAGGTACTGAGTGAACGTCTAAGTGTTCGGAGTTGTGTAGAGAGAGTGGCTAAAGAGGTCCCTCTTCTTGCACTGATATTAGCATCCAAGGTGATAAAGTATCTTCTCAAAACAGCTTTGAGTGTAGCCCAGAGTATCTCAGACGAGGTCTGAGGGGTGTCATTAATGGTGAGGAAATCTATTATTTTCTCTTGGATTCCTATTTTAAGAGCTGGGTCTGTAACTAGGTGGCTCTTCAGTTTCCATAGAGGAGGAGAAGTATATGTGATGTGCGGTCCCATCGTTAGGAACAACATTTTTTTAATAATATTTTTTTAATAATAGGAGTAAATTAGAAAGTTGCTTAAAACTTCATGCTCTCTCTGAATCATAAAATAAAAAATGTGGGTTCAGTGTCCCTTTAAGAAGCAGCGATCATAAGACCGCTGCTCCTTAACTTTGGAATGATTGACAGCCCCTGCTTGCGTCTGATTGGCCGCCAGTGAACAGGGGCAGCATTGCACAAGCATTGCACTAGAAATGCTTGTGCAATGTTAAATTATTTAGCAAGGTTGAGCGGACATAATTCGCTACAGCGAATCATGTCCGCTCGCCCGTTATTAATTCTACCTCACGTGCTATTGCATTGTCTTATTGCATTTGTTGATTATGCAAATCTACTGTATTTATTGGTTCTTTAAACAACTTACAGTATTCAGTGGAAAGGAGTGGAATAGAAAATATATATAGGGTCACATTGTGGCCCCTGGGCATTAAGCTGGTTTAAACAATTAGAGTAATATATTGAAAATGTCTTAGAACTCAGCAACGGAATGTCTTCTGATATTTTCTTTTGAGTCGTATGGATAAAATATTACTTTAAGTTTTACTCAGTCACAAGAGACTCTATTAAATGGTTATGATTTCATATTTTTTTTACTATAGAGGGATATATATCATGGGAAGTTCTTTAAACATCTGTATTTTAAATGAACATACTTCCCCATGATGGTTTTAAGATGTGAATTTATTAGTCAGAAATGCACAAAGATCAATACAAAGATCAAAGATATTTTATAAGACAGTGTGAAAAAAAGCTTTCCCTCTGCTTCCTGTGAGTAGAAGAGATAAAATTCTTCCAATGTCCTTAATCTTTTCATTTTATTTCACAGCTGTTTAATACTACTATCTCTGTGTTTTCTCAGTACAGATACATCAGTAAGACCTTTTTCTAATTACCTTTACGTTGCACATACAAATGTAATAGCAATAATAACTTTTACAGCATGGTAAAACATGACTTTCTTAGAGCTAGATTACAAGTGGTGTGCTATTTAGCTCTTTTGCTCGCATGCAAACATTGCCAGAAGTAACTTTTAAAGTGCACAGGTTAGCATGTGTGTTATAAGTTGAAAGAAAAAAAGTTTGCGCATGAGAGAAAGCCAACGTGCGCTAACTTGAGGACTGTGTTAACGCCATCCTCCCATAGACTTAAATAGAGCGGTCAAACTAGGAAAACAACTAACATACAGCTAGATTACGAGTTTTGAGCGCTATAGGGAAATGATAGAATGCAACAAAAGTGGCATTATTTAATCCCTTATAGCGCTGCCATTACAATTTTTAAAAAAACAGACTTGTGCGGGCGATATGGCTGTGTTGAGCTCCATACCG
This sequence comes from Bombina bombina, assembly GCF_027579735.1. NCBI lineage: Eukaryota > Metazoa > Chordata > Amphibia > Anura > Bombinatoridae > Bombina > Bombina bombina. The sequence goes on along the minus strand of NC_069505.1, from coordinate 268,357,567 downwards.
CACCAAAAACAAGCGATGTGCTTGATGTGCTTGTGCACGCTTTCCCCATTGACATAAATGGGGAGAGCCGGTCAGAAAAAAGTCTAACACCTGCAATCGCGGAAAGAAAATCTACGTAATGCAGCCCCATTGATGTATATTGGGAAAAAGAAAATACCATTTAAACCTAACACCCTAACATAAACCCTGAGTCTAAACACCCCTAATCTGCTGCCCCCGACATCGCCGACGCCTGCCTACAGTTATTAACCCCTAATCTGCTGCTCCTGATATCACTGCAACTAAATAAAGCTATTAACCCCTAAACCTCTGGCCTCCCACATCACTACTACTAAATAAACCTATTAACCCCTAAGCCTCCAGCTCCCCACATTGCAACAACCTAAATTAAACTATATTAACCCCTAAACGTAACTCTAAGGTAACCCTAATCCTAACACCCCTTAACTTTAACATAATTAAAATATAGCTAAATTAAACTTACAATTATTAACTAAATAAACCTATTAACCCCTAAACCGCCAGCTTCCCACATCGCAACAACCTAAATTAAACTATTAACCCCTACACCTATCCCTAAACCTAACCCTACCCCTAAACCTAACCCTAACACCCCCTAACTTTAACATAATTACAATAGAGCTAAACTAAAGTTACAATTATTAATAGTTATATTGTAGCTAGCTTAGGTTTTATTTTTATTTCACAGGTAAGTTTGTATTTATTTTAACTAGGTAGACTAGTTAGTAAATAGTTATTAACTATTTAATAACTACCTAGTTCAAATAAATACAAACTTACCTGTAAAATAAAACCTAACCTGCCTTATACTAAAACCTAACATTACAAAAAATAAAAAAAACCTACCATTACAAAAAATAAAAAAATGAGAGCTGCTTAAATCCTATTGGCTGATTTGAATAGGCAATAGGATTTTAGCAACCCTAATTCCTATTGGCTGATTCAAATTTTTCAGCCAATAGGAATGCAAGGGACGCTATCTTGAATCGCGTCCCTTGCATTGAAGATTCCATGTATGAAAGCAACCGTATGAAGAGGATGCTCCGTGCCGGATGTCTTCAGGATGGACCCGCTTCGCGCCACCGGGATCAAGATAGAAGATACCGTCTGGATTAAGATTGAAGAAGCCGTCTGGATGAAGACTTCTCGCTGCTTGGATGAGTACTTCAACGCCAGGATGAAGATTGAAGAGGCCGCCTGGATGAAGACTTCTCGCTGCCTGGATGAGGACTTCATCTGCGGGATGAAGATCGTTCAAGCGGGACTTCAAAAACTGTAAGTGGATCGTCGGGGGTTAGTGTTAGGCTTTTTTAAAAGGTTTTTTTGGTGTTTTTTTTTTTTGGTCTAGGGTTTGGGCAGTAAATAAAGCTAAATGCCCTTTTACAGGCAATGCCCATACAAATGCCGTTTTCAGGGCAATGGGTAGCTTAGGTTTTTTTAGAATTAGGTTTTTTATTTTGGGGGTTGGTTGGGTGGTGGGTTTTACTATTGGTGCGGTCTTTGTGTTTTTTTTTACAAGTAAAAGAGCTGATATCTTTGGGGCAATGCCCCACAAAAGGCCCCTTTAAGGGCCATTGGTAGTTTATTGTAGGCTAGGGTTTTTTTTTATTTTGGGTGGACTTTTTTATTTTGATAGGGCTATTAGATTAGGTGTAATTCTTTTTTTTTGATAATTGCGTTTGTTATTCCGTAATTTAGTGTTTGTTATTTTTTGTAAATTAGTATTTTTTGTTTTTGTAATTAGATAGTTTGTAATTTTTAGAGTAGTGTTAGGATGTGTAGTTTGGTTTATTTAATTGGTAGTTAGTATAATTTTAGTTTAATAGTTATATTAGTTTAATTGTTAGTTTAAACTTAGGTTTTTTTATTTGACAGGTAAATTTTAATTTAATATAAGATAGGGAAATTGTAAATTTAATATAAATTTAGGGGGGCGTTAGGTTTAGGGGTTACTAGTTTAATTTAGTTTATTGCGATGTGGGGGGCTTTCATCAGCCAATCAGAAAATTCCTACCTTAATTCCGATTGGCTGATAGAATCCTATCAGCCAATCGGAATTCGAGGGACGCCATCTTGGATGACGTCCCTTAAAGGAACAGTCATTCGTCGTTCAGTCGTCGGTCCGGATGGATGTTCCGCGCTGGAGGTCTTCAGGATCCTGCCACTTCGCTCCGGATGGAAGACCATAGAAGATGCCGCCTGGATGATGACTTCAATCGGATGGAAGATCCTCTTCTGCCCCGCTTGGATGAAGACTTTGACCGGATCATGGACCTCTTCAGCCCCCGCTTGGGCTTGGATCAGGACATCGGAGGAGCTCTTCAGGACGGATCGGTGAACCTGGATGGTGAAGACAAGGTAGGAACATCTTCAGGGGCTTAGTGTTAGGTTTATTTAAGGGGGGTTTGGGTTAGATTAGGGGTATGTGGGTGGTGGGTTGTAATGTTGGGGGGGGGTATTGTATGTTTTTTTTTACAGGCAAAAGAGCTGAAATTCTTGGGGCATGCCCCGCAAAGGGCCCTGTTCAGGGCTGGTAAGGTAAAAGAGCTTGTAACTTTTTTAATTTAGAATAGGGTAGGGAATTTTTTATTTTGGGGGGCTTTGTTATTTTATTAGGGGGCTTAGAGTAGGTGTAATTAGTTTAAAATTGTTGTAATATTTTTCTTATGTTTGTAAATATTTTTTTATTTTCTGTAACTTAGTTCTTTTTTCTTTTTTGTACTTTAGCTAGTTTATTTAATTGTATTTATTTGTAGGAATTGTGTTTAATTAATTTATTGATAGTGTAGTGTTAGGTTAATTGTAGGTAATTGTAGGTAGTTTATTTAATTATTTTATTGATAGGGTAGTGTTAGGTTTAATTATATCTTAGGTTAGGATTTATTTTACAGGTAAATTTGTTATTATTTTAACTAGGTAACTATTAAATAGTTCTTAACTATTTAATAGCTATTGTACCTGGTTAAAATAATTACAAAGTTGCCTGTAAAATAAATATTAATCCTAAAATAGCTACAATATAATTATAATTTATATTGTAGCTATATTAGGATTTATTTTACAGGTAAGTATTTAGCTTTAAATAGGAATCATTTATTTAATAAGAGTTAATTTATTTCGTTAGATAAAAATTATATTTAACTTAGGGGGGTGTTAGTGTTAGGGTTAGACTTAGCTTTAGGGGTTAATCAATTTATTAGAATAGCGGTGAGCTCCGGTCGGCAGATTAGGGGTTAATAATTGAAGTTAGGTGTCGGCGATGTTAGGGAGGGCAGATTAGGGGTTAATACTATTTATGATAGGGTTAGTGAGGCGGGTTAGGGGTTCATAACTTTATTATAGTAGCGCTCAGGTCCGCTCGGCAGATTAGGGGTTAATAAATGTAGGCAGGTGTCGGCGACGTTGGGGGGGGCAGATTAGGGGTTAATAAATATAATATAGGGGTCGGCGATGTTAGGGCAGCAGATTAGGGGTACATAGGGATAACGTAGGTGGCGGCGATTTGCGGTCGGAAGATTAGGGGTTAATTATTTTAAGTAGCTGGCGGCGACGTTGTGGGGGGCAAGTTAGGGGTTAATAAATATAATATAGGGGTCGGCGGGGTTAGGGGCAGCAGATTAGGGGTACATAAGTATAACGTAGGTGGCGGTCGGCAGATTAGGGCTTAAAAATTTTAATCGAGTGGCGGCGATGTGGGGGGACCTCGGTTTAGGGGTACATAGGTAGTTTATGGGTGTTAGTGTACTTTAGGGTACAGTAGTTAAGAGCTTTATGAACCGGCGTTAGCCAGAAAGCTCTTAACTCCTGCTATTTTCAGGCGGCTGGAGTTTTGTCGTTAGAGCTCTAACGCTCACTTCAGAAACGACTCTAAATACCAGCGTTAGAAAGATCCCATTGAAAACATAGGATACGCAAATGGCGTAGGGGGATCTGCGGTATGGAAAAGTCGCGGCTGAAAAGTGAGCGTTAGACCCTTTAATCAATGACTCCAAATACCAGCGGGTGGCCAAAACCAGCGTTAGGAGCCTCTAACGCTGGTTTTGACGGCTACCGCCGAACTCCAAATCTAGGCCTAAATGTCTAGGAAAGAACAGCACAACTGCACATAAATCAATCAAAAAGAGACCGGATATGCCAAAAATATAAAACACACTTTAATATACTAAAAAGGTAACACACATACTAGGGATCCCTTAGTATCACAATAATGAAACCAGCTTGAAAAATGGCAGGTGCACCAAAGAGAACAATATAATGAAATCAACTTCTCCAATTGCAAGTATTATTGACTGTATATGGATAATCCAAAGTTAGTAAGGCAATGAGATGTACAATGAATGAGTCATAGTTCCAAAGGTGCCACAAAGCCAGGTAAACCAGGCATCATCCCCACACTGAAGGTGAGAACAGACACACAAGAATATAAAAGAGGAGAGCCTTACACATACGCGTATCAACAGGTATGACCACCGTTGAAGCATCCTCCAAACAAACCAGTCAGTGAAGTATCTACTTCCTTTTCCTTGTTTTGCATAATAACATTTCTTCTTCCAGACCCTTCCCTCAATGTTAAAAGCTCATGTTGTAGTCCTGTCTAAACTGGGTAAATCCCCAGACACTCTTTCAAATTTTCGACCGATATCCCTATTGAACATTGATGTGAAACTCTTTGCAAAAATCTTGGCAGCACGCTTAAACAAATATCTCCCCAGTTTAATACATGTTAACCAAGTAGGCTTTACGCCTTATAGAGAAGCTCTTGACAGCACCATAAAAATTGCCAAATTAATTGAATATGCCACACATGCTAAAACCCCAGCAATCTTTGCGTCTTTGGACGCAGAGAAAGCTTTTGACAGTTTAAGTTGGGACTTTCTCTGTCAAACATTAACGAAATTTGGCCTCCCAGAAGAGTATATAAAAAAAATAATGTCATTATATAGCACTCCAAGTGCCAAAATCAAGCTTAACGACTCCCTTTCCTCCCCCTTCCCAATTTTTAATGTCACGAGACAGGGGTGTCCATTATCTCTTCTTCTCTTTATCCTGGCAATGGAGGTCCTAGCGACTAGAATATGGATGAATAGGAACATTTCCGGTATTAAAATAAATGAGAAGGAATACAAAACATCTCTGTATGCCAATGATATATTTCTGACTATCACTAATTCTTTACATTCACTAAAAGAATTAAACAGTGACTTTCAACTATATGGGGAATACTCTCAATTGAAAATAAATGCTTCAAAATCAGAGTTCATGGGCATAGCAATCTCAGATGAAATTATTAACCAAATAACATCGACTTATTCCTATAAATTCCATAAGACCTCATTAAAATACTTGGGGATACAAATTACTAATGACCCACAAAATTTATACTCAACCAATTACTTCCCTTATTAAACAATATCCAACAAGAATTAAATTCATGGCATAATAAAACATTATCCTGGTTGGGGAGACTTCACGCTATAAAAATGACTTTTCTACCCATGATTTTATATATCTTCCAGACAGTTCCAGTAACTCATTTTTTCATAAATTGCAAGGCATGCTGAACACCTTTTTTATGGCATACTAAACACCCTAGAATTGCCAAATCCATTATATACAGACCTAAACTTAGAGGTGGGGTAGGTATGCCAAACCTCCAGCGGTATCATACAGCGGGTACGTTTGCCCGAATTATTGATTGGTGTAAACACACAATCGACAAAGAATGATCACGATTGGAACATGGCCTGGTGGGGAACAGTCAATTGGGAGCTAGTTGCTGGATGCCTCACAAACCCGACCACAACTACAATAACCAAACTAACATTGGATACCTGGGATAAATTTATTATCAAATTCCCAAACATTTCTTCCATCCCCCCTCCACTAACCCCGGAAATAACCCAGAACTCCAGATTCCCCCTTTCAAACCAGATACCTACATGACAACTCTACAAGAGACATTTAATTGTCACACTGTGTTAAATGATGGCAAATCCAAGATGGCGTCCCTCGAATTCCGATTGGCTGATAGGATTCTATCAGCCAATCGGAATTAAGGTAGGAAAAATCTGATTGTCTGATGGAATCAGCCAATCAGATTCAAGTTCAATCTGATTAGCTGATCCAATCAGCCAATTAGATTGAGCTCGCATTCTATTGGCTGATCGGAACAGCCAATAGAATGCGAGCTCAATCTGATTGGCTGATTAAATCAGCCAATCAGAATTTTCCTACCTTAATTCCGATTAGCTGATAGAATCCTATCAGCCAATCGGAATTCGAGGGACACCATCTTGGATGATGTCCTTAAAGGAACCTTCGTTCTGTGTTAGGACGTCGGAAGAAGAGGATGGATCCGCTCTGGAGGTCTTGAAGATGGAGCCGCTCGTCGTTGGATGGATGAAGATAAAAGATGCCGCTTGGATGAAGATGTTTGCCAGTCCGGATCTCCTCTTCTGCCCGGATAGGATGAAGACTTTGGAGCCTCTTCTTGACTTCTTCTTGCCGGATAGGATGAAGACTTCAGAGCTTCTTCTGGACCGATCGGTGATACCCGGCGTGGTGAAGATAAGGTAGGAAGATCTTCAGGGGCTTAGTGTTAGGTTTATTTAAGGGGGGTTTGGGTTAGATTAGGGGTATGTGGGTGGTGGGTTGTAATGTTGGGGGGGGGGGGGTATTGTATGTTTTTTTTTCAGGCAAAAGAGCAGAATTCTTTGGGGCATGCCCCACAAAAGGCCTTTTTAAGGGCTGGTAAGGTAAAAGAGCTTTTCTATTTTTATTTTAGAATAGGGTAGGGCATTTTTTTATTTTGGGGGGCTTTGTTATTTTATTAGGGGGCTTAGAGTAGGTGTAATTAGCTTAACATTGTTGTAATCATTTTCTAATGTTTGTAAATTATTTTTTTATTTTTGTAACAGTTCTTTTTTTATTTTTTGTACTTTAGTTAGTTTATTTAATTGTATTTATTTGTAGGTATTTTATGTAATTAATTTATTGATAGTGTAGTGTTAGATTTAATTGTAGATAATTGTAGGTATTTTATTTAATTAATTTATTGATAGTGTAGTGTTAGGTTTAATTGTAACTTAGGTTAGGATTTATTTTACAGGTAATTTTGTAATTATTTTAACTAGGTAGCTATTAAATAGTTATTAACTATTTAATAGATATTGTACCTGGTTAAAATAAATACAAAGTTACCTGTAAAATAAATATAAATCTTAAAATAGCTACAATATAATTATAATTTATATTGTAGCTATATTAGGGTTTATTTTACAGGTAAGTATTTAGCTTTAAATAGGAATAATTTATTTAATAAGAGTTAATTTATTTTGTTAGATGAAAATTATATTTAATTTAGGGGGGTGTTAGTGTTAGGGTTAGACTTAGCTTTAGGGGTTAATACATTTATTAGAGTAGCGGTGGGGTCCGGTCGGCAGAATAGGGGTTAATACTTGAAGTTAGGTGTCGGCGATGTTAGGGAGGGCAAATTAGGGGTTAATACTATTTATTATAGGGTTATTGAGGCGGGAGTGAGGCGGATTAGGGGTTAATAACTTTATTATAGTAGCGGTGAGGTCCGGTCGGCAGATTAGGGGTTAATAATTGTAGGTAGGTGGCGGCGACGTTGGGGGCGGCAGATTAGGGGTTAATAAATATAATATAGGGGTCGGCGGTGTTAGGGGCAGCAGATTAGGGGTACATAGGGATAATGTAGGTTGCGGCGGTGTGCGGTCGGCAGATTAGGGGTTAAAATTTTTTATTAGAGTGGCGGCGATGTGGGGGGGCCTCGGTTTAGGGGTGCATAGGTAGTTTATGGGTGTTAGTGTACTTTAGAGCACAGTAGTTAAGAGCTTTATGAACCGGCGTTTGCCCAGAAAGCTCTTAACTCCTGGCTTTTTGCTGCGGCTGGAGTTTTGTCGTTAGATTTCTAACGCTCACTTCAGCCACGACTCTAAATACCGGCATTAGGAAGATCCCATTGAAAAGATAGGATACGCAAATGGCGTAGGGGGATCTGCTGTATGGAAAAGTCGCGGCTGGAAAGTGAGAGTTAGACCCTTTCCTGACTGACTCTAAATACCAGCGGTAGCCCAAAACCAGCGTTAGGAGCCCCTAACGCTGGTTTTGATGGCTAACGCCAAACTCTAAATCTAGGCGAATTCTAGGAATCTCCCACCATACACTACTAGATGGTTGGAAGAACTACACATTCAGATAGCCCCTAAAGAGTGGTCCAAAATCTTTATCAATATGAGCAGCCACACTTTTTCTATAACCCAATTAGAAACTAACCTAAACATTTTATACTGCTGGTATTATACCCCAACTAGTGTGGCGAATTGGGTTATTTCCAACACATTTGGTGGACTTGCCACCTATTACCCAATACTGGCAAGAAATAAAATTAGCTATTGACCAAATGATTGGTATACAAATTCCCCTTAAATCATCTGTGTTGTTGTTGAATAACCTTCCTAACATAAAATGTAAACTGTGGTACAGATTGATACTTCTTTTGCTCAACTGTGCTAGGAGACTGATCCCCGGAATTGGAAATTGACCACAATACCGTCCTTATTGGACTGGCGTTAGAGAAATATCAATACGTAATTACTAAACATCTGGATGATTTTCTTGATATGAATTTTCTCTGGGAAGAGTACTGTAACTCTCATGCATAGTGTATTTCTATTGCTATTCTAGGGGGGTATTCATAGCCAAGCTAAATCTGGGTTTCTAATATCTATATACCGAGCCGTAACCCTAGTCAGACTTGCTTTATGCAAGTAGTATAACAATATTAGATGGTGCCTGAGATGAGAGATATATGATGTACCTTTATTTCTATTGTTATCTGTGTCAAACGTTCCTCTTCTTTAATTTTTTACTGAGAAAATGTAAAAGTAAAACACTATGGGGCCCATTTATCAAGCTCCATGTGGGCCGTGTTTCTGGCGAGCCTTCAGACTCGCCAGAAACACCAGTTATGAAGAAGCGGTCTAAAGACTGCTGCTCCATAACCTGTCCACCTGCTCTGAGGAGGCGGACAGAGATTGCGTGAAATCAACCCGATCTAATACTATCCGGTTGATTGACACCCCCTGCTGGCGGCCCATTGGCTCCAAATCTGCAGGGGGCGGCGTTGCACCAGCAGTTCACAAGAACTGCTGGTGCAATGCTTAATGCAGAGAGCGTATTGCTCTCCGCATTCAGTGATGTCTGTTGGACATGATCCGCTGATCGGATCATGTCGGACAGACATTTGTTAAATAGGCCCCTATGTAACTACAATGCAAGAAGACCACTGTAAAAGCTGTTTTATGTTGTACTGTTGTGCTGTTATATTATGTTTTTTTATTAATAAAAAAATAATAATAATAATAATAAAAAGAAGGTAAAGTGGTTGTAAGGTAAGGTGACATCACAATAGGTGCATTAGTTGTAGGGTTGTAACCTCTTGCCAGTTAATTCCAGGACTCATGTTGAAGGGACATGGCATGTTTGTGTGAGGAGGGTGTGATTTCTGAGTATGTCTTCACATATTTGTACTAAAATATTTTATATTGCACAGTTTCAAATATTTATAAACACTGAAGGTTAAGAATATTAAGGTATTACATCAACAGTAAAAAAAATCTGCAATATACAGTGCATTTTAAACATTGCAGAAAATATTTTAAAATTACTTTTAACTTTAGTTTTACTACCTGATTCCATGGCTGGTCTGGTAATACCAGGATGGGTGACAACCCTAACTAGTTGTTATTATATTATTATTAGCCTTTTATTTTTATTCTGATTTAACTCTTTGGTTTGGCCCTCTTTATAATGTGATCACACACTGCCTTCTGGTAAGTGCCCAGTATTTGCAATATAATACTATAAGAAAAGATATAAGGGTTGCTAAATAACCTGCTAATTCTGTCAAAACCTTCTTATTCCTGTCACAACTAGCCAAAGCCAGTCACAAGCTGTCAAACTATGTACTCCTGTCACAACTGCTATAAGCTGCCAGAGCCAGTTGCAACCTGCCACAACTTGTTACACCCTAACATTGTGATGTCATAGTAGTATCTGCATTATAATAGTATGAGAGAGGACGAAAGAGCAATAAGGGGTGGCACAGGTTGCTAAATCTTTCCCCAACCTGCTATAACCTTCCAAAGCCAGTCCCAACCTACCATGGCCTAATTAACCCCATCACAACTTGCGTTAACCTGCGAAAGCTGGTCACAACCTATCATAACATAATTTACTCTGTCACAACCTGAACCAATATGTCCTCCAGTTGTCATCAGTTCTTATTAGAGACAAGAGAGTTCCTAGAACCTTCTTAAAATCTTGAGAGTTATAACTAGACCAACCGGAAGAAACACAAACTGAAAAAGAGTGCCCTGAAAGGCAAATCTTAGAACATGGAGATGGTCTAGGTATAGGAAAGTAGGCATCTTTCAAATTAAATATGGACAAAAATTGACCCTGTTGAATAAGGCGTAAAATTGTCCAGATTTTTTTCTATTTTGAAATTAGGAAATCATGAAGTCTAGAATACGTTTTAGGGAGAGCGCTAAATACCACTCCACTTGTAATCTAGCCCTGAATATGGCCTTGTACTATTTTACTAGTGTGCTGTGTAGGCTGTTTGTCCTAGGACATATTGTAGTCTATATAGTAACATAATGGTAATTTGTATCATTTTACAATAAGCTAACAAAACTATTTCTCGTTATTGGTTGCACATAATAATACAAGATTGTGTACAATTACAGTTCCAGTATCCTGTCTAGACATGCTTTCCTTTCTTGGAAATAGGAACTGTATAGAAAAATAGTGTTTTATTATCACTGGCCCTGCAGTTTGCCTTCTACTTTTTTTTTTTTTTTTTTATTAATTTGGTGTCTGAATAACTTATATAATGATAGATATTGTTTAGTGTCTGAATAACATATAATGATAGATATTGTTTAGTGTCTGAATAACCTATATAATGATAGATATTGTTTCATAACCTTCAAATTATTTATAGTGAATTTATTTGCTTTATAGATACTTTATACTTGGTTGCTCTAATTATATGAAACTGCCATATTAAAGGGACAGTCTAGTCCAAAATAAACTGTCATGATTAAAATAGGACATGTAATTTTAAACAAGTTTCCAATTTACTTTTATCATCAATTTTGTTTTGTTTCTCTAGGTATTCTTAGTTGAAAGCTAAACCTAGGAGGTTCATATGCTACTTTTTTAGACCTTGAAGACCCCCTCTTAATGCATTTTGAGAATTTTTCACCACTACAGGGTGTTAGTTCATGTGTGTCATATCGATAACATTGTGCTCATGCAGGTGGAGTTACCTAGGAGTCAGCACTGATTGGCTAAAATGCAAGTCTGTCAAAAGAACTAAAATAAGGGGACAGTCTGCAGAAGCTTAGATACAAGGTAATTACAGAGGTAAAAAGTATATTAATATAGCAGTGCTTTTTATGCAAAACTAGGTAATGAGTAATAAAGGGATTATTTATCTTTTAAAGCAATAAACATTCTGGTGTAGACTGTCCCTTAAACGGCAAAGGGCTCCAATGCGCTTATATATGTCTATATATGTGTAAATATGTATTTATTTGTTTATATGTGTATATATGCTATGAGGGCACGTTTTGCACCCTCATACGCCATCCTGTTTTTGGGTTGGTGGTAGCGTGTTGTTGTCTATGGAGATAGACAACAGCACGCTCTAGATTGTAAATTCCCATGGGAATAGGGCACTCAATTCCTCCTGTATGTGTTTGTACATTTTGTCCTGTCTCTTACAAGTTTTATATCATTGTTTTATTTAAATTAAATAAATAAATAAAGTATAATAATAGTAACCCCTATGTGAGCTCTATACGGATGTATAAGAGATAGGATTCTATCAGCCAATCGGAATTAAGTTCAATCCGATTGGCTGATTGGATAAGCCAATAGAATTGACCTTGCATTCTATTGGCTGATCCAATCAGCCAATCGAATTGAACTTCAATCCGATTGGCTGATTAAATCAACCAATCAGATTTCTCCTACCTTAATTCCGATTGGCTGATAGAATCCTATCAGCCAATTGGAATTTGAGGGACGCCATCTTGGATGACGTCATTTAAAGGAATATTCATTCGTCATTAGTCGTCGGCCTAGAAGGACGTTCCGCACCGGAGGTCTTCAAGATGGAGTCAATTCCTCGTCGGATGGATGAAGATAGAAGATGCCGCTTGGATGAAGCCTTCTCCCGGTCCGGATGTCCTCTTCTGCCCAGATAGGATGAAAACTTCTGCCGGTCTGTATGTCCTCTTCTGGCCCATCGGATGAAGACTTCTGGACGGATCGGATGACCACTGGTGCCCGGCTGGGTGAAGACGGCTTAAGGTAGGGTGATCTTCAATGGGGTAGTGTTAGTTTTTTTTTAAGGGGGTATTGGGTGGGTTTTAGAGTAGAGGTGTGTGGGTGGTGGGTTGTAATGTTGGGGGGGTATTGTATTCTTTTTTTTACAGATAAAAGAGCTGATTACTTTGGGGCAATGCCCTGCAAAAGGCCCTTTTAAGGGCTATTTGTAATTTAGTATAGGGTAGGGCATTTTATTATTTTGGGGGGCTTTTTTATTTTATTAAGGAGCTTAGATTAGGTGTAATTAGTTTAAACTGCTTGTAATTTTTTATTTTCTGTAATTTAGTGTTTATTTTTTTTCGTAATTTAGTGTTTGTTTTTTTTCAGAATTTAGTTTATTGAATTTAATTGTAATTAATTGTAGGTAGTTTATGTAATTAATTTAATGATAGTGTAGTGTTAGGTGTAATTGTAACTTAGGTTAGGATTTATTTTACAGGTAATTTTGTACTTATTTTAGCTAGGTAGTTATTAAATAGTTAATAACTATTTAATAACTATTGTACCTAATTAAAATAAATACAAAGTTGCCTGGGAAATAAATATAAATCCTAAAATAGTTACAATGTAATTATTAGTTATATTGTAGCTATATTAGGGTTTATTTTACAGGTAAGTATTTCGTTTTAAATAGGAATAATTTATTTAATTTTGTTAAATTTATTTATTTTAAATTAAATTATATTTAAGTTAGGGGGGTTAGGGTTAGGTTTAGACAGGTTTAGGGGTTAATACCTTTAATATAGTAGCGGCGACATTGGGGGTGGCAGATTAGGGGTTAATAAATGTAAGTAGGTGTCGGCGATGTTAGGGCAGGCAGATTAGGGGTTAATAAAAATTAACTAGTGTTTGCGAGGCCGGAGTGCGGCGGTTTAGGGGTTAATACATTTATTAAAGTGGCGGCGATGTCCGGTCGGCAGATTAGGGGTAATAAGTGTAGTTAGGTTGCGGCAACGTTGGGGGCGGCAGATTAGGGGTTAATAATAATGCTGCTTTTTAAGGCTAACGCCAAACTCGTACTCTCGCCGATAGTTAGTGAAGGCTGTACTTAAATAGGAAAGTTTAGCTAAAAGTGGCTGCTTGTAGGTGATGACCCACAAAATAACAATCTACTACTGAGCTGTTTACTATCTGATAGGTACAACTCCCACAGAAAAAAAAATGTGAATTTTTCAACAAAGGAATCACTTTAAAAAAGCAAAAAACAAAAACAGCTCTGTAGTATTAATTTTTAACAATTGTATTTACAAACACTTTTTACTTTTCATGCAAACATATTTTAACGTGTTAACTGTTTTTATTTCATATCATTATAAAACATGTTTCAGTACTGGGTACTTTAAACAAAAGTGTTAACTAAATATTTTTTCAAATGTTGTTGAAGATAGTAGATGCCAAATCACATTATTTACTGATGATAAGGATCTGAAAGTGCTGTCAATTTCTTCTTTTATTTATTTATTTTCTGTCTTTGATTGTTTTATAGTTTAATTCATTTCTTATCACTTTCTTATCACTTTTTCTCTGCTGCCCATCTTAATTCTTATCTTATCGTAATCTTTTTCTCCCTATCATAAACTCACCTATTTTATGTTTCCAAAAGTGTATAGTAAATTATATAAGCTATATTTTTAGCTGAATTAACTTTGTAGTGGAAAATGTATACTTTGGAAATATCCTTAATTAATTATTATAAAATAAGACCTGCCTGCATTGTAAAGTTCTGCATTTAAAAATAAATATACTTAAAGGGACAAGAAACCCATTTTTTTTCTTTCACGATTCAAATAAAGCCCAATAGAAATAAATTACATAAAATTATCAAATACACAGTATATTCGGAACTCACTTGAATAACATCTGTGGATAGAGATGAAACTTGCAGTTGGGAAAAGGCAACCATCAAACCTGAGTTAAAGGGAGCAGTTCGCTCAAGAAGAGTGGGGGAAAATCCCAGTCAAAAAGTGTCGAAATCATATTCAGGGCTACAGAAAGCGCTTGATTGCAGTTAGTGGGGCTGATTTATCAAAGTCTGGCGGACTGTATCATGCCGCCAGACATTGCTGAATGCCGACAGCATATGCTGTAAGCATTTAACATTGCACAAGCAGTTCTGGTTAACTGCTTGGGCAATGTCGCCCCCTGCAGATTCGCGGCCAATCGGCCACTAGCAGGGGGTGTCAATCAACCCAACCGTATAGGATCGGGCGGATAAAAGGATTACAAACTTTTGATTTTCCCATGCAAAATGAAACATACTAATACAATTGCAATTATCACACAAATGTAATGTTCCTTATTATGTGCAGAAACGAAGCTCCCTTTATTACTAAAATTTATTTTTATTTTGCGCCCATGATCGTCACGTCATCCAGCCCTCAAATGTGGGCAGTCTAAGGTATAACATAATTGCCAAAGGGATGGCAAGTATTTGCATGTAATTTAAATGCAATTGCGTCAGTCTACGGATGCACATTTGTGTTTGTTTACTCTCGCATGCGCATATTGCGGCACAGATGCGCATTTTAAATTGAAATCGATGTGATAGGTATTTCAGCCATTCTACGTATTCTCCGGTTTTCAATTGTGTCTCAATGCTAGCGGTCCAGTATTGCTTCGCTATTTGCAATATCCGCTGTCAATATTTAAACAATACATTAAATATTAATCTGCAATGTAATTGTTAATCTAATAAAAATTTACTAGATGAATTTATTGTTTCATTTTCAAACCTCATATTACACATATTACAATCTATGACAGTTATTGATATTATAGCCTTCTGCAATGTAGATATAAATATATTTATTAGTAATAGTTAATAAAAGGGGGCAAAGTGCGGCATACATAATGTAAATATTATAAATGGTTTGCAATTAATTTATTTAAATCTACATGTAATGTGTTTTTGACATACGTAATATGTATCGAAACTGGAATATCCTATAATATACAAATATTCAACTTTAATTGGCTGCACTGATATTGACAAATAAATTAAATTAATTGTGATGGACACATAAAAATAATTTGAATGCAGTAACACAATATTTGATGCTTGATTTGTGTTGGTACAAAGAGATGTACTAAGCTTTATAGTAATCAATAAGAATTATTTCTTATGACACACATTTGTTGATAGTACCACACTTTTGTGCACATAACTAATTAATGTGCACATATATACATATTCTGCCATTTAAATTATATTTCATTGTTCTATTAAATAAATTTTTAATATTGCTACATCATTTTATAATGTAGATTCTTCATACACATATTTTATTTTCGACTTATAGAAAATATATCAGATATAACAATCATCAATTTCTTTCCTTTATTTATTTCATCTATAAAAGGGACATCAAAAAGTAATTTATAATTTCATTATTCATAATGATAATACTATTTAGCAACATCATTTCAAACTACTTCTGCTAATTATTTTTTTACTCTTTCAATATCCTTTTGTTGAAAATATATCAATGCACATGGCTGATATAATTACAAAAGGGATTTATGTGCATACAAAAATAAGCATCCTTATGAGCCTATCTATATTTGATTTTCATAAAAGAATATCAATATAATTAATATTAATCTAGACCAGAAGAACCATAGTTTATATTTTTAAAAACCATTCTCTTTATAAATAATCAAGTGTTATAATATTTATTATTAATATCTCTCTCTTATTACATTTATATATATTTATATTTATTATAATTTAAATAGATATACAGTATATATATCTTGATATATATATATATATATATATATATAAATCATATATATATATATATATATATATATATATATAAACATCTTTGTAAGTCATTTAATAATTTTTAATATTAATCCTATTTAAAGTTTTATCAAGTAAAACTCTATTTTATAAACTAAAATGACTCTAATAAATAATAAAGTATGCATACTAGAAAATAAAATTATTTCTAAATTACATTAGTATAAACTATATTTAATTTTTTTTTAATAATTAACTTTTATTCAGGGGAGATTCTTTTGTGTAACATATAAAGCCATACATGAATAATTAACTTTTGTCTGCAACACTATATATGTAAATATATCAATACATTTTGGATAATCATTATATTTTTAAAGTTTGATAATAATTAATGTCTATTTTTTTTAAATGTTTTATATATATAAATCATATTGCATTATGAGCGCTTATTAACATATGTATAATAATTTTAATTGATATATATTTAATATATTGTATTTATATTAGTATTATACTTAAATTGTGTTTGTTAATATATTTATTATATTAATATATTGTGAATAAAACTATTAGATGCATCGATATGAAAAGAGATTAGGGTAAATAAATATATGATTTGTAAGAATCATATATGCCTAGATTTAGAGTTCTGCGTTAGCCGTCCAAACCAGCGTTAGGGGGTCCTAACGCTGGTTTTGGCCGCTGGTATTTAGAGTCAGTCAGGAAAGGGTCTAACGCTCACTTTCCAGCCGCAACTTTTCCATACCGCAGATCCCCTTACGTCAATTGCGTATCCTATCTTTTCAATGGGATCTTTCTACCGCCGGTATTTAGAGTCTTGGCTGAAGTGAGTGTTAGAAATCTGACAAAACTCCAGCCGCAGAAAAAAGCCAGGAGTTAAGAGCTTTCTGGGCCAACGCCGGTTCATAAAGCTCTTAACTACTGTGCTCTAAAGTACACTAACACCCATAAACTACCTATGCACCCCTAAACCGAGGCCCCCCACATCGCCGCCATTCTATTAAAATTTTTTAACCCCTAATCTCCCGACCGCACACTGCTGCAACCTACATTATCCTTATGTACCCCTAATCTGCTGCCCCTAACATCGCCGACCCCTACATAATATTTATTACCCCCTAATCTGCCCCCTCCCAACGTCGCCGCTACCTACCTACAATTATTAACCCCTAATCTGCCGACCAGACCTTACCGCTACTATAATAAATGTATTAACCCCTAATCCGCCTCACTCCCGCCTCGCAAACCCTATAATAAATAGTATTAACCCCTAATCTTCCCTCCCTAACATCGCCGACACCTAACTTCAAGTATTAACCCCTAATCTGCTGACCGGACCTCGCAACTACTCTAATAAATGTATTAACCCCTAAAGCTAAGTCTAACTCTAACCCTAACACCCACCTAAGTTAAATATAATTTAAATCTAACGAAATAAAATAATTCTTATTAAATAAATTAATCCTATTTAAAGCTAAATACTTACCTGTAAAATAAACCCTAATATAGCTACAATATAAATAATAATTATATTGTAGCTATTTTAGGATTAATATTTATTTTACAGGCAACTTTGCATTTATTTTAACTAGGTACAATAGCTATTAAATAGTTAAGAACTATTTAATAGCTACCTAGTTAAAATAATTACAAAATTACCTGTAAAATAAATCCTAACCTAAGTTACAATTAAACCTAACACTACATTATCAATAAATTAATTAAATAAACTACCTACAATTATCTACAATTAAATCAACTAAACTAAATTACAAAACCCCCCACTAAATTACAAAAAATAAAAAAAGATTACAAGAATTTTAAACTAATTACACCTACTCTAAGCCCCCTAAAAAAATAACAAAGCCCCCAAAATAAAAAAATGCCCTACCCTATTCTAAAATAAAAATTTAACAGCTCTTTTACCTTACCAGCCTCTTCTAACGATGGATCCATCCTCTTCTAACGACGTCCTAAGTCCGAATGAAGGTTCCTTTAAATGACGTCATCCAAGATGGCGTCCCTCGAATTCCGATTGGCTGATAGGATTCAGCCAATCAGATTGAGCTCACATTCTATTGGCTGATCGGAACAGCCAATAGAATGCGAGCTCAATCTGATTGGCTGATTGGATCAGCCAATCCGATTGAACTTGAATCTGATTACAATCAGATTTTTCCTACCTTAATTCCGATTGGCTGATAGAATCCTATCAGCCAATCGGAATTCGAGGGACGCCATCTTGGATGAGGTCATTTAAAGAAACCTTCATTCGGACATAGGACGTCGTTAGAAGAGGATGGATCCGCGTCAGTTGCTTCAAGATCCGCGCCGGATAGAAGAAGATAGAAGATACCGCTTGGATGAAGATGTTTGCCGGTCCGGATCTCCTCTTCTTGCCGGATAGGATGAAGACTTCGGAGCCTCTTCTGGACCTCTTCTTGCCGGATAGGAGGAAGACTTCGGACCCTCTTCTGGACGGATCGGTGATACCCGGTGTGCTGAAGACAAGGTAGGAAGATCTTCAGGGGCTTAGTGTTAGGTTTTTTAAAGGGGGTTTGGGTTAGATTAGGGGTATGTGGGTGGTGGGTTATAATGTTGGGGGGGTATTGTATGTTTATTTAAATGCAAAAGAGCTGTTTTCTTTGGGGCATGCCCCGCAAAAGGCCCTTTTAAGGGCTGGTAAGGTAGGTAAAAGAGCTGTTTTTATTTTAGAATAGGGTAGGGCATTTTTTTATTTTGGTGGGCTTTTTTTAGGGGGGTTAGAGTAGGTGTAATTAGTTTAAAATTCTTGTAATCTTTTTTTATTTTTTGTAATTTAGTGTTTTTTTTTGTAATTTAGTGTTTGTTTGTTTTTGTAATTTAGTTTAGTTGATTTAATTGTAGATAATTGTAGGCAATTTATTTAATTAATTTATTGATAGCGTAGTGTTAGGTTTAATTGTAACTTAGGTTAGGATTTATTTTACAGGTAATTTTGTAATTATTTTAACTAGGTAGCTATTAAATAGTTAATAACTATTTAATAGCTATTGTACCTAGTTAAAATAAATACAAAGTTGCCTGTAAAATAAATATTAATCCTAAAATAGCTACAATATAATTATTATTTAAATTGTAGCTATATTAGGGTTTATTTTACAGGTAAGTATTTAGCTTTAAATAGGATTAATTTATTTAATAAGAATTATTTTATTTCGTTAGAATAAAATTAAATTTAACTTAGGGGGGTGTTAGGGTTAGAGTTAGATTTAGCTTTAGGGGTTAATACATTTATTAGAGTAGCGGTGAGGTCCGGTCAGCAGATTAGGGGTTATTAGTTGTAGGTAGGTGGCGGCGACGTTGGGGGCGGCAGATTAGGGGTTAATAAATATAATATAGGGGTCGGCGGTGTTAGGGGCAGCAGATTAGGGGTACATAGGGATAACGTAGGTTGCGGCGGGGTACGAAGCGGCAGATTAGGGGTTAAAAATAATATGCAGGGGTCAGCGATAGCGGGGGTGGCAGATTAGGGGTTAATAAGTGTAAGGCTAGGGGTGTTTAGACTCGGGGTACATCTTAGTGTGTTAGGTGCAGACTTAGGTAGTGTTTCCCCATAGGAAACAATGGGGCTGCGTTAGGAGCTGAACGCTGCTTTTTTGCAGGTGTTAGGTTTTTTTTCAGCTCAAACTGCCCCATTGTTTCCTATGGGGATATCGTGCACGAGCACGTTTTTGAAGCTGGCCGCGTCCGTAAGCACCGCTGGTATTGAGAGTTGCAGTGGCGGTAAATATGCCTGTATGCTCCCTTTTTGGAGCCTAACGCAGCCCTTCTGAGAACTCTAAATACTAGCATTGTTTAAAAGGTGCGGGGGAAATAAAGCACGCGTAGCTAACGCACCCCTTTGGCCGCAGAACTCAAAATCTAAGCGATAGTTTGCTCGTCCATTATAGGGAGATTCTTTTTGATATAACATAATTCAACAGCAAATAAATATAAGGTACAAACAGTAGTAATTGCAATTACTTTGTGAGTTACAAATTATCGGCTAGATTACGAGTTTTGCGTTAAGCTGAAAAAGCAGCGTTAACAGGTCCTAACGCTGCTTTTCCACGACCGCTGCTATTACGAGTCTTGAAGGTTTAGGGGCACCGCACACTTCTTTGGCCTTACCGCAAACCGACTTACATAAACCCTTTTTTCTATGCGACTTGCATAGCGCCGGTATTACGAGTCTGTCCTGGGAGGCCAAAAAGTGAGCGGTACATCTTCTACCTAGTTATGAGTTTTACACTACAACGCCGTACCATAAAACTCATAACTAAAGTGCTAAAAAGTACACTAACACCCATAAACTACCTATTAACGCCTAAACCGAGGCCCTCCCGCATCGCAAACACTATTATACATTTTTTAACCCCTAATCTGCCACTTCGGACATCGCCGCCACTAGAATAAACATATTAACCCCTAAACTTCCGCACTCCTGCCTAGCAAAAACGAGTTAAATATTATTAACCCCTACTCTGTCACCCCTAACATCGCCACCACCTATATTATACTTATTAACCCCTAATCTGCCGTCTTCAACTTTGCCGCCACTAAATTAAATGTATTAACCCCTAAATCTAAGTCTAACCCTAACACCCCCTAACTTAAATATAATTTAAATAAATCTAAAGAAAATTACTATAATTAACTAAATTATTCCTATTTAAAACTAAATACTTACCTATAAAATAAACTCTAAGCTAGCTACAATATAACTAATAGTTACATTGTAGCTAGCTTAGGGTTTATTTTTATTTTACAAGCAACTTTGTATTTATTTTAACTAGGTAGAATAGTTATTAGATAGTTATTAACTATTTAATAACTACCTAGCTAAAATAAATAAAATAAAGTGTAGCTAGGTTGCGGCGACATTGGGAGCATCAGATTAGGGGTTAATAAATATAATGTAGGTGGCAGCGATGTTGGGGGCAGCAGATTAGGGGTTAATAAGTATAATGTAGGTGGCAGCGGTGTTTGGAGTGGCAGATTAGGGGTTAATAAGTATAATGTAGGTGTCGGCAATGTTGGGGGTGGTAGATTATGGGTTAATAAGTGTAAGATTAGGGGTGTTTAGACTCGGGGTTCATGTTAGGGTGTTAGGTGTAAACATAACTTTAGTTTCCCCATTGGAATCAATGGGGCTGCGTTACTGAGTTTTACGCTGCTTTTTTGCAGGTGTTAGACTTTTTCTCAGCCGGCTCTCCCCATTGATGTCTATGGGGAAGTCGTGCATGAGCACGTATGACCAGCTAACCGCTGACTTAAGAAGCGCTGGTATTGGAGTGCGGTATGGAGCACAATTTTGCTCTACGCTCACTTCTTGCCTTTTAACGCCGGGTTTGTAAAAACCTGTGATACCAGCGCTGTAGGTAAGTGAGCATAGCTCCTAACACAAAACTCGTAATCTGGCCGTATATCTTTATGTTTGTTAATTCTAGGGAGATTCTCGTAGCGCTCACATGCTAGTTACTTACGTTTACTGCGCAGCAAATTCTTCTGATGCAGTATCGATAGAGCGTGTCTTCTTCCCCAAAAGATGGTGACGTATGCGATGACGTTGCTCTAACTCGCGCATGAGCATTGCGTCGAGTAGTCACCATCTAACAACTGGAGTTGTCATCCTGGATTAGAAATCAGTAACGGCGAAGAAATCAGTGGGTTTGGAAAAATGTGTTATTTCAAATACTAATATAATAAATATATTATAATAATATAATAAACAATAAATATTTGCTACATGTTCAGCATTGAAAATCTCTTGATTTGCAGGTATACTATTGAAATATAATAAATCTATTTTTGACTACAGTGTCCCTTTAATGTCCGCAGCCTCGGAGGCAGATTTTAAGACAGCTGCTTCATAACTGCTGTTTCTGGGGAGCCTGAAGGTTCACGTGGAAACATGGGAATCAGGGGCCATTTGGCCTTTGATAAATCGGCCCCAGTGTCTCTAATGGCTGTGCTATGAAATATTAGGTTACGGTACCAGTATTTTTGTCCGCACCATTCTCATTTGGATTACTGTGTAAAGTAATATGTGAAGATTCTGTCCTATTACATATGAAATAAAGAATGGCAGGTATATATATGTATTTGGGCACAAAAGGTTGGAGTGCTGGGCCACTGGCTATTTGACATTATATATATATATATACAAACTTCAGAAGGGATCCCACACTCACTGCTTAGCCTCAGCCTCCGGGGTGCACTTAAACCATTGATATAAGCAATAAATAAGAAAGGCACTCTCCGTGTAAATAGTAATATTTTTTACTATTACTATTTACACGGCGAGTGCCTTTCTTATTTATTGCTTATATATATTATATATATATATATATATATATATATATATATATATACAAACAGTCCCAAGGGCTCTGCACACACTTATAATCCACAATATATTGCCTGGGGTGCATTCAAAGAATACACATATAGGGAAGTAAACTACGCATTCTCCGGGTCTTAACCAAAAGGTATACATTAATACAAAAGCGGGTGACTTTTGGGGTGATTAGCCCTGTCCTCAGACCTTAGCAGAACCATACCAGTGATACATATATATATATATATATACATTAACTTACTTACTCTCCACCAACACCAGCGAAGAACCGGAAATGACCATATCGTCCTGCCTGCACCACTGCGCAGGTCCAGCGGTTGCCATGAACTCGCGTCATAATAGGAACAAATGCAAGTAAGCAAACAATTGCGAATGGGAACAGATACTAAATTACAGATCAAAAATATTAGGTAGATATTCTCATTATGTAAATGAAGGTGAACATGGTAAAAGGGTATACAATCCCCACAAAGCATTATTAAATGCACCATAACTTGTTCACCCTCAAAGATGCATAATGAAAGAGTTAGTACCAAGCATCAATCGGTCACTACATAGGAAAATTACAAATTGTAATAAAACTAATGTCTGACATGGGTAACTAACTAAGGAACTAGCTATGGGGTACGAAAATGAAAAGAATATAAACACATTAGAGGAAACAGTGCCAATGGCCATGGCAACCGCCAGACCTGCGCAGTGGTGCAGGCAGGACGCCATGGTCATTTCCGGTTCTTCGCTAGTGTTGGTGGAGAGTAAGTAAGTTAATGTATATATATATGTGTCACAGGTATGGTTCTGTTAAGGTCTGAGGACGGGGCTAATCACCCCGAAACGTCACCCGATTTTGTATTAATAAATACCTTTTGGTTAAGACCCGGAGAGTGCACCCTTTACTTCCCTATAGATAGATAGATATATAGATAGATAGATAGATAGATAGATATACTAAAATCTGGATTTGCACAGATCTTAGTGTGTAGCACTTTCACAAGAAGAAATACGGTTTTGAAAAGAGCCGAATATATAGCCAGTGCCTTAAAAGGACAGTCTGCTTGATATTGTTTAAAAATATAGATAATCCCTTTATTACCCATTCCCCAGTTTTGCATAACCAGCACAGTTATATTAATATACTTTTTACCTCTGTGATTACCTGTATCTAAGCCTCTGCGGACAGTCCCTTATCTCAGCACATTTACCATTTAGTGCTGGTTCTTGAATAGCCATTTTCATTTTCCACGTGAGTGAGCACAATATTATCTATATGGCACACATTAACTAGCACTGTCTGACTGTTGTGCAAGATTTAAAGCTAATAAAAAGCAACACAATAAAAGGCAGCCTGCAGGGGATTAGAAACAGTCAAACGTAGAGGTTATAAAGTATATTAATATAACAATGCTGGTTATGCAAAGCTGGGGAATGGGTAGAAAGGCACCTATCTTTTTAAACAATAAAACAAATCAAGTAGACTAGCCTTTTAAGAAAGTATTCACACCTCCTTTACTTTTTTACATTTTGTTATGTTGCAGCCTTATGCTAAACTGGTTTAAATTAATTTTATATCAAGTCTCTCCAAAGATGTTCAATTAGATTCATGTCCGGACTCTGGCTGGGCCACTCAAAGAAATTCACAGAGTTGTTCCTAAGCCACTATTGCATTGTCTTGTCTGTATATTTAGGGTCAATGTCCTGTAATAAGGTGAGCCTTTGGCCCAGTCTGAGTTCCTGAGTGCTCTGCACCAAGTT
Organism: Bombina bombina; assembly: GCF_027579735.1. Lineage (NCBI taxonomy): Eukaryota > Metazoa > Chordata > Amphibia > Anura > Bombinatoridae > Bombina > Bombina bombina. The sequence goes on along the minus strand of NC_069505.1, from coordinate 268,333,217 downwards.
TTCTTTTCATTAAGGATATCCCTGTATTGTGCTGTGTTTATCTATCTCTATCTCAACCCTGACCAGTCCACCAATCCCTGCCACTAAAAAACATCCCCACAGCAGGGTGTTACCCTCACCATGCCTTACCGTTGGGATGGTATTGCACAGGTGATGTGTGGTGTCTGTATCCTTGAGAATGAGAAATGATACTTGGGGGTAGATTTAACAAGCAGCGGATGCTGCAATCTACCCCCATAGTTTCCAGATTGTTGGAAACAAGAGCTAAAAAGCAGTGGTCATAAGACTGCTGCTCATTAACTCGTCCGCCACATCTGAGGTGGCGGACAGCAATCATTCCGATCAGATAAGATCAGGATAATTGACACCCCCTGCTAGCGGCCAATTGGCCGCGAATCTGCAGGGGGCGGAATTGCACAAGCATTTCACTAGCAGATCTTGTCCGTCCGACATTTAATAAATCGGCACCTTGGAATTTAGGCCAAACATTTCAATCTTCATTTCATCAGAGAATCTTTTTTCTCACAGTATGAGAGTCCTTTAGGAAATTTTTTTTGCAAATTACAAACAGGCTTTCATGTGTCTTGCACTGAGGAGAAGTTTCTATTTGGTGACTCTGCCATAAAGCCCAGATTGGTGGAGTGTTTCAGCGATGGTTGTCTTTCTAAAAGTTTCTCCCATCTCCACACATGATCTCAGTAGCTCAACCAAGGTGACCATTGAGTTCTTGGTCACCTCTCTTACCATGGCCCTTCTCCCCCGATTGCTCAGTTTGGCACAGTGGCCAGCTCTATGAAGAGTTCTGGTTGTTCAAAACTTCTTTCATTTAAGAATGATGGAGGCCACTGTGCTCTTAGTTACCTTTGATACAGCAGAATTTTTTGTAGCCTTCCACATATCTGTGCGTTAACAAAATCCTGCCTCTGGGCTCTGCAGGTAGCTCCTTTTAATTAATTGCTTGGATTTTGCCTTGATATGCATTTTTAGCTGTGAGACTTTATATAGATAGGTGCGTGCCTTTCAAAATCATGTCCATCAATTGAATTTACTCCAATCAAAGTGTAGACACATCACATAGATAATACAGAGAAATGGGATGCACCTGTATTAAATGTCAAGTGCCATATCAAAGAATCTGAATACTTATGTTGATGTGATATTTCAGTCTTTTCTTTTTAAGAAATTTGCAAAGTTACAAGAAATTAGGTTTTTGCTTTATCATTATGGGGTATATAGTGTAGAATGATCTGAAAAATAAAATAATTTAAACCATTTCTGCATAAGACTGCAGAATAACAAAATGCGAAAAAAGTGAAGTGGTCTGAACAATTTCTGCACTGTATATGCCTAACAATACAGTCATATTCCTCTAAGCACATTGGGCAAGGAGTCCATGTCTGGTTTCTCCATCACCCTTAGGGGAACTTACAAATACATACAGGAAGAGAAGCGCTCTCTCAGATTTAGCCCAATTGTGCTTTTTACAGAGAAGAACTTTCCTAAAGTATATCAGTCTGATCTGCCTAACAAGCTCAGTCCAGCCCCAAAATACCAGGCAATGCTTCTCTGAACAAGGAATATGGAAACACTCACCATAAGTAATCAGCCACCAAAATGTCAGGCTGTAGTCACGTTTAGAAGAGCAAAAGAGCAATACTAACTAGATTTCCTCAAGAAGATATTATAAATACCATGCCACACAGCCAAATCAATCAAGGAGTGGATGGAGGACCACCAGATTAAGACCCTGTCATTGTCAGCCCAATCTCCAGATCTGAACCCCTTTGAAAACCTCTGGAATGCGATCAAGAGGAAGATGGATGGTCACAAGCCGTCAAACAATGCTGAACTCCTTGAATTTGTGCGCCAGGGGTGGCATAAAGTCACCCAACAGTAATGTGAAAGACTGGTGGAGAGCAGCCAAGATGCATGAAGCTTGCTAAGATAAAACAATAGTATTTTGTTGTTTAAAAATGAATTTGAACTTTTTTTCTTTGCATTATTTGAGGTCTGAAAACACTGCATCTTTTTGTTATTTTATCCAGTTGTCATTTTCTGCAAATAAATGCTTTAAATGAAAATATTTTTATTTGGAATTTGGGATAAATGTCAATAGTTTTTTGAATAAAACAAAAATGTTTATTTTACTCAAACACCTATCTATAAATAGTAAAAACCAGAGAAACTGATAATTTTTGCAATGGTCTCTTATTTTTTTCCAGAGCTGTAAAAACAAGTCTTAATACTTTATTACTTTAATATATAACATTTCAAGAATTTATATATTATGTTACTCTAAGCAATATTGCACTGCATAAAGTATTTTTGATGAAAAAACAACCCTTGTCTATATTATTTAATACAATGAAATATTGTGAAAAATCATGAAAACGTCATATGAGTAATTACTCATATTTATTTATTTATTGAAAGTTACATTCAAATAGAATCTTCATGGTTTGATTGTAAGATTTCTCCTAACAGATCATATCATTTGATTAAAGGGACAGTCAACACCAGAATTTTTGTTTTTTAAAATGATAATCTCTTAATTACCCATTCCCCAGTTTTGCAGAACCAACACAGTTATAATAATATACTTTTTACCTCTGTAATTACCTTGTATCTAATCCTCTGCAACTGCCCCCTTATTAAATTTTTTTTTGACAGGCTTGCATTTTAGCCAATCAGTGCTGACTCCTAGGTAACTTCACGTGCTTGAGCTTAATATTATCTATATGACACACATGAACTAATGCCCTCTTGTGGTGAAAAACTGTCAAAATGCATTAAGATTAACGGCGGCTTTCAAGGTCTAAGAAATTAGCATATGAGCCTACCTAGGTTTAGCTTTCAACTAAGAATACCAAGAGAACAAAGCAAAAATGGTGATTAAAGTAAATTGGAAAGTTGTTTAAAATTGTATGCCCTATTTGAATCATAAAAGTTTATTTTGGACTTGACTGTCCCTTTAAAAAAAAAAAAACAACAAATAAAAAAGGCTCAAGATTGTTTCCTTACCATAATGGCAATTTCACTCTTTACACCTAGTAGAGGAAGCTGAAAAGTTGAGTCCATTATCAACCACATAGGACAAGCATAAGATCATTAATCATTAACCTTTCTCTACCTACAGTTTTTTTAAATCCTTAATGGAATGAGGAATGAGGAATTTTATAAACTGATGCATACATTGTAATGTTCTTTTTTACAGGACTTTAAAGATAAATACAAATTCATAAATGCGAAATTCCAAACTACAGAATTCTTTAAAAAATACAGATTTTTGTTTTCATTAATATCTTTTATAATATTTTTTTTTTAAATACCATTTTACCCAACCATTAAGTGTCAATCTTCTCTACCTATGTTTTTTTTGTGTTTTAAAATGCTAACTATAGTTTATATTTATTTGAACCAACAGTTATTTCCTTTCTGATTACAGTGCTATATCATCTTTCTGGTCCTAAGCAGTTTGGATAAAGGGTTTTGTACCTGTGTGTGTTCTTTCTAATCATGTATTTTAATGGGATTGGCTTTAGGTCCCTTTAAACTCAAATTAATTTTTTTTTTTTTCATTACCAACTTTCCAGTTTATGTTCCCAAAGCGGAAATTCAGTTTTGAACCAAAATCTGCATTTTAATTTTTGATTTAAAAGCAATATTACTGGCAGCTGAGTTAATAAAAAGACTGACCCAACTGGCAGCCAACGAGTTAATAAAAAGACTGACCCGATGCTATTAAACAGCAGTGAGGCTTCCTAAATATGTACCGCTTGGCTGCCAATGCCATTGGCTATCAATTAAAAATGAATTTGTTTTTTTAATCTTTTAAAGCTAAAGTGAAAGATTTCGATTCACAGTAATTATACACTTGATACTTGTAAAATTAGGTTTTAAGCCCTAATTATAGCAGTTTGGCAGGTGTAGTGTATAAGATGTAAAATCTCTGAGTTTAGCCAAAAGATCTTCTGAATTTGATAAGTCTGCATTTAAAGAATAGCAAAACTTGTTTTTTTCCCCCTCAAAGGGCTCATTTCTATTGAGCCATAATTAGTTTTGTGTCAGGTCGCAAACCGATACATATGGTGTCGGAAGCAATTTTGTTTATCAACTGCTTCTGATGCCGCATTATACCTCAATATCAAAATATTTTTGCATCCCATAGAAAGGATTAGAAGTGATTAAGTGATAAACAATACCTGGTTTCCAACGAAAGCGCAAACCGTTAAAACTGAAATTTGTCATATTTATTGTTGTCCCATGTATAGGAATAGTTGCACCTATGTTTTTATGGAGATATCAGTATGTATTTACATATAAAAATATATGCAAACACATATCTACAAAATTCAAACTAGACTTATGCCTAGGGCAGCAATACATATTATATACTGTATATTAAAAAAGTGGAAAATATACGGCTAGATTACGAGTCTTGCGTTAGCCTTAAAAAGCAGCGTTGAGAGGTCCCAACGCTGCTTTTTAACGCCCGCTGGTATTACGAGTCTTGAAATGACAGGCTCACCGCTCACTTTTTTGGCCAGACTTGAAAATACCGCAAATCCAATTACGTCAATTGCGTATCCTATTTTTTCAATGGGATTTGCCTAACGCCGGTATTACGAGTCTTCCTCAAATTGAGCGGTACAGCCTCTCCTGTCAAGACTAGTACCGCATTTAAAAGTCAGTAGTTAAGAGTTTTATGGGCTAACGCCGTAGCATAAAACTCAACTAAAGTGCTAAAAAGTACACTAACACCCATAAACTACCTATTAACCCCTAAACCTAGGCCCCCCCCCCACATCGCAAACACTAAAATAAAATTTTTAACCCCTAATCTGCCGAACCGGACATTGCCTAAACGGAATTACAAATAGCCCTTAAAAGGGCCTTTTGCGGGGCATTGCCCCAAAGTAATCAGCTCTTTTACCTGTAAAAAAAAAGTACAATACCCCCCCAACATTACAACCCACCACCCACACACCCAACCCTACTCTAAAACCCGCCCAGTCCCCCCTTAATAAAACCTAACACTAACCCCTTGAAGATCACCCTACCTTGAGAAGTCTTCACCTAACCGTGCCGAAGTCCTCAACGAAGCCGGGCGAAGTGGTCCTCCAGACAGGCAGAAGTCGTCATCCAAGCCGGGAAGAAGAGGTCCTCCAGATGGGCAGAAGTCTTCATCCAGGCGGCATCTTCTATCTTCATCCATCTGGCGCGGAGCGACTCCATCTTCCTGACATTCCGACGCGGAGCATCCTCTTCAAACGAAGTCCAACTGAAGAATGAAGGTTCCTTTAAATGACGTCATCCAAGATGGCGTCCCTTGAATTCCGATTGGCTGATAGAATTCTATCCGCCAATCGGAATTAAGGTGAAAAAAATCCTATTGGCTGATGCAATCAGCCAATAGGATTGAAGATCAATCCTATTGGCTGATCCAATCAGCCAATAGGATTGAGCTGGCATTCTATTGGCTGATTGGATCAGCCAATAGAATGCAAGCTCAATCCTATTGGCTGATTGCATCAACCAGTAGGATTTTTCTACCTTAATTACGATTGGCTGATAGAATTCTATCAGCCAATCGGAATTCAAGGGACACCATCTTGGATGACGTCATTTAAAAGGAACCTTCATTCTTCAGTTGGACTTCGTTTGAAGAGGATGCTCTGTGTCGGATGTCTTGAAGATGGAGCTGCTCCGCGCCGGATGGATGAAGATAGAAGATGCCGTCTGGATGAAGACTGCCCATCTGGAGGACCTCTTCTTCCCAGCTTGTATGAAGACTTCTGCCCATCTGGAGGACCACTTCGCCCGGCTTCGTTGAGGACTTTGGCCCGGTTGGGTGAAGATGTCTTAAGGTAGGGTGATCTTCAAGGGGTTAGTGTTAGGTTTTATTAAGGGGGGATTGGGTGGGTTTTAGAGTAGGGTTGGGTGTGGGGGTGGTGGGTTTTAATGTTGGGGGGGTATTGTACTTTTTTTTACAGGTAAAAGAGCTGATTACTTTGGGGCAATGCCCCGCAAAAGGCCCTTTTAAGGGCTATTTCTAATTTAGTATAGGGTAGGACTTTTTATTATTTTGGGGGGCTTTTTTATTTTATTAGGGGGATTAGATTAGGTGTAATTAGTTTAAAATACTTGTAATTATTTTATTATTTTCTGTAATTTAGTGTTTTTTTTCGTACTTATTTAAATTAGGGGGTGTTAGGGTCAGGGTTAGACTTTAGGGGTTAAGAACTTTATTATAGTGGTGGCGACGTTGGAGGTGGCAGATTAGGGGTTTATAAGTGTAGGTAGGTGGCGGCGACATTGGAGGCGGCAGATTAGGGGTTAATAAATATAATGTAGGTGTCGGCGATGTTGGGGGCAGCAGATTAGGGGTTCATAAGTATAATGTAGGTGGTGGCGGTGTCCGGAGCGGCAGATTATGGGTTAATAATATTATGCAGGTGTCGGCGATGTCGGGGGCGGCAGATTAGGGGTTAATAAGTGTAAGATTAGGGGTGTTTAGACTCGGGGTTCATGTTAGGGTGTTAGGTGTAGACATAAAAGTATTTTCCCCATAGGAATCAATGGGGCTGTGTTAAGAGCTGAACGCTGCTTTTTTGCAGGTGTTAATTTTTTTTCAGCTGGCTCTCCCCCATTGATTCCTATGGGGAAATCGTGCACAAGCACGTTTTACCAGCTTACCACTAACGTAAGCAGCGCTGGTATTGAGGTGAGATGTGGAGCAAAATTTTGCTCTCCGCTCACTTTTCTGCGGCTAACGACGGGTTTGTAAAAACCCGTAATACCAGCGCTGTCTGTAGGTGAGCGGTGAGGGAAAACTGCTCGTTAGCACCGCACACCATTACCGGCAAAATTCGTAATCTAGCCGAAAATTATTATAAACATAGTATTTGCTTAAAGTTAAACAATTTGTAATATAAATAAGTGTATCTTTGTTTTTGTTTCTCTTTAGAGGGAATCACAGGTAAGGACCGCAGATGGAAGCTTTAACACAACGTTAATTTACACCTACAGTACATGAAAAGAGCGACTACACGCAATGCGCAAAATACTTCAATGGAAACGTGGTACTAAAATGGAGCAATAAACTACTTTTAGCTGTCGGCCACTTCGGAAGCTTACGACTCCATTTTTTATGGCTCTTTGGAAGCGAGCCCTTTGTTGGCTTTTTTACTAGAGTTTCCTTAACTTGGTGCATATTGGGCATATACTCAAACCTCTGTAAAAAAACTTATTTTGTGTAGCCTTTGCATTGATACACGGTATAAACGGTATAAACGGTATAAACGGTAACAGGAAATTAGTGAAGACATACTGTCAAGAGTAGAGAAGTTAAAAAATGTAAACTACAGTAAAAGCAAACACTTTAACTATGTAAACATTTAATTTTAATTAATATACATTAAAACTACCAGCTTATGATGGTGTGTATTTTGTATACAATGCCCTTTTAAATTTAGCTACCCAAATAAATATTCATTTATTAGAAACACCAATAACAGATTAAGCCGATGTGCTCAAATGCAATTTATTCTCCCAGTTTTAAATATTGAATTTATTTTCTTAGAAATATTCCGAAGCAGTGAACCTTTGTTAGGAAAGAATTCTTCTCTAATAAATAAATGGATGTGCTTTAAAACTCCTCCGAAATATGGGGGGAAAAATGGAATCGTATTGAGTAAGTGCTTTACTGTTAGACCAGGCTGCGACTAATTTATTTTCATTGATTTCCCCTCTGCTTCGGTTGCTGAATGCTCAAAAAATTATTACAACAGTTATTAGATAGCATTGAAATTGCAACTGTTAAGAATAAACCTCAGGCACTGTACTAAGTGATAATTCTCAGTTCTTTTGTGTTATTCTGACTTGAGATACAGCAGCCCACAGAGCAGAACTAGATGCCAAAAGCTGCAGAAATGGAAAAAGAGACAGTATGTGCTGCTTAAGCAGATGGAGCTGATTGTGGGAGACAGCAATCAGAGAAGAAAACAGTCTGATGCTTACTTAGTACTTGTGTACTGAAATGCTTTTAGACAGAAATATTGCTTATATCATTATGGTGCAGGCGGAAAGTCAACGAAAAATGCATGATGTTTTCTTTCTCGACTGTTTAAGGTTACTATGTAGCTATAAAATCACTGAATCGTTCATAATCCATGAAGAGAATGAATTGCAGTTTTCTGTGTATGTGTGGTTTTGTGATTTGATGCGCTAAAAGACTGAAATATTCTTATTTTGTAAATATACGTAGAATTACAGAAAGACTTGGCACATCAACATTCATAGAAAAAAGTTTAAGGGAACAAAAGGCTAATATATATATATATATATATATATATATATATATATATATATATATATATATATATATATATATATATATATATGTATATATATATGAGGAAATTTTCACAATAAATGCTTTGAATGGTGTTAATCCAGAGAGTACATCCTGTTTGATATTGCTATGTATATACACACACACACATATATATATATATATATATATATATATATATATATATATATATATATATATATATATATATATATATATATATATATGTATAGGTAGAAAATCCTTTATGGGATGGGACAAGGTATGAAAAAACAAAATTAGATGTTAAATCATTTAGGCAATATTTGCATGTCATTATTACAGTTATACATGCAACCTAAAGGTACTTTTATATATTATTGTTAATACTTTTGTATACATAGCACCATCATCAGATAGATAGTGCAGTACTCTAATGGGAAAGGTAATACATAGATAGATAGTGCAGTACTGTAATGGGAAAGGTAATAGTTGTTGTTTTAAAGTGTAGAGTAGGACTTGCATTTTAAAACACAAGAATGAAAGCCAAAGATAATTTTATTTTTGCAAAAATATTTTAAAATTAAAATTTCGGAATTCTGTATTTGTAAATTTGTATCTATCTAAAATCAAGTAAGCACTTACTTAATGTGCTTGCAAAAAATGTAAAATAAAACTAAAGGGACAGTCTACTTGAAAATGTTTATTGTTTAAAAAGATAGATAATTCCTTTATTACCCATTCCCCTGTTTTGCGTAAAAATCACGGATATATTAATACACTTTTTATCTCTGTGTTTACATTGTATGTATGTCTCTCCAGACAGCCCCTTTATCTCAGTGCTTTTTACAGACTTGAATTTTAGCCAATCAGTGCTGACTCATAAGTAACTCCACAGGAGGGAGCACAATGTTTATCTATATGACACACATGAACTAGTACTGTCTAGCTGTGAAAAGCTAATAAAATGCACTGAGATACGAGGCAGCCAAGTGACTTAGAAACAAGCAGATATTGAGTGATTTAGAGTTTATAAAGTATATTAATATAGCAAGGTTGGTTGTGCAAAGATAGGAAATGGGTATTAAAGGTGTTATCTATCTTTTTAAACAATAAAAGAAATGAGTAGATTGTCTCTTTAAATGCTCATTTTTTTTAGCAAATATTGTATTAGTTTGCAGATAAGGAGATGCATCTTGGAGTATCGCTCGATAATCAGATTAGCAAGTAAAGCCTGTTTCCCTTAGTTACGTTTCCAGAACCTACCAGTTTAATGCTGAACAAACACAAATTACTAATACAATGTCCCATCAGGTCTATCTCTTAAATTACAGGTGTTTGTATTAATACCTTTGTACAGTTTAAAACAACAGTAACAATTTACGTGTGTGAAATTTACAGTTTCAGTTCTGAAATTTATAAATGAATTAACTATTTGAGCTGGTGCAATTTTAATTATTATATAACGTATTATTGTGCATTATACTGTGACATTATAGTTTGGCAAGTTTAAAGATGCTCAATAGTTTTATATTAATATGTCACACTGTTAAAGGGAATCTAAACCCACATATTTTATTTCATTATTCAGATAGTGCATACAATTCTAAGCATCTTTCTAATTTACTCCTATTATCATTTTTTCTTTGTTCTCTTGGTATCTTTATTTGAAAAGGCAGGAATGAAAGCTTAGGAGCTGGCCCATTTTTGGTTCAGCACCCTGGATAGTGCTTGCTGATGGTGGCTACATTTAGCCACCAATCAGCAAGTGCTACCCAGGTGCTGAGAAACCTGTGTCTACTATACCAATGACAGCCAGCTGTGTCTACTGTACCTACTTGGTACCCCATGACAGTCTCACCAACAGTACCTGCTGGGTATCCTGTGCCTACTGAGAATCCTGTGTTTGCTTTCCTCTTACCTACCAGGTATTCTGTAACAGTCTCACCCTTTACAGAAGCATTCAAGCACCAGTGTCCATTGGTCTTTGTTACTGAAACCTACTTAAATAATCTGAAATGTTGTATTGGACTGTACTGTTCTGCACAGGACCTCTGTTCAAACTTCTTGCTGTCTCTGTGATCTTCAGGCCTCTAGTTATCAAGCCGTCAACCTCAAATACACTGGAATTCCGCAGCGTATTTGTGGCGAGGCTGATTCACCTTAGTTATCAAGCCCTGCTGCCCAGCAAAAGTAGAATTTTGTGACGTAAGCTTCGATCCGCTGGACTCAGTCCGACACAGATCGATTCTTACATCACTCCAGATGTTCCGCACACAAGTTCAGCACAATCTGACTACTTTTGCTAGTTATCAAATGACTACCAGGTACGCTCGGCACTTTTCCGGGCCAGCGTACCTGGTTTTCAATCCGCCGCCCTGGAGGCAGCGGATCCCATAGGAATCAATGGGAGTCTGACCATAGCGAAAGTTCATGTTCGCTGCTGCCCGACATCCCATTGATTCCTATGGGAGATGTCTGCACCTAACACCCTAACATTTACCCCGAGTCTAAACACCCCTAATCTGCCCCCCCCTACACCGCCGCAACTAAATAAAGTTATTACCCCCTAAACCGCCGCTCCCGGAGCCCACCGCCACTCTAATAAACTTATTAACCCCTAAACCGCCGTTCCTAGACCCCGCCGCAACTATAATAAATGTATTAACCCCTAAACCGCCGCCACCTATATTAAACTTATTAACCCCTAATCTGCCCCCCCCTACACTGTCGCCTCCTATAATACATTTATTAACCCCTATCCTGCCCCCCCTACAACGTCGCCACCTATAATAAATTTATTAACCCCTATCCTGCCCCCCCTACACTGTGGCCACTATAATAAAATTATTAACCCCTAAACCTAAGTCTAAGCCTAACCCTAACACCCCCTAACTTTAATATTAATTAAATACATCTAAATAAATATTATTCTTATTAACTAAATTAATCCTATTTAAAACTAAATACTTACCTATAAAATAAACCCTAATATAGCTACAATATAACTAATAATTATATTGTAGCTATTTTAGGATTTTTTTTTATTTTACAGGCAAATTTCAATTTATTTTAACTAGGTACAATAGCTATTAAATAGTTATTAATTATTTAATAGCTACCTAGTTAAAATAAAGAGAAATTTACCTGTAAAATAAATCCTAACCTAAGTTACAATTACACCTAACACTACACTATCATTAACTAAATTATTCCTATTTAAAACTAAATACTTACCTATAAAATAAACCCTAATATAGCTACAATATAATTAATAATTACATTGTAGCTATTTTAGGATTTATATTTATTTTACAGGTAACTTTGTATTTATTTTAGCTAGTTAGAATAGGTATTAAATAGTTATTAACTATTTAATAACTACCTAGCTAAAAGAAATACAAAATTACCTGTAAAATAAATCCTAACCTAAGTTACAATTAAACCTAACACTACACTATCATTAAATTAATTAAATAAATTAGCTACAAATAACTACAATTAAATACAATTAAATAAACTAACTAAAGTACAAAAAATAAAAAAAAACTAAGTTACAAAAAATAAAAAGTTACAAACATTTAAAAAATATTACAACAATTTTAAGCTACTTACACCTAATCTAAGCCCCCTAATAAAATAACAAAGCCCCCCAAAATAAAAAAATGCCCTACCCTATTCTAAATTACATCATCCAAGATCATCCTACCTTTAGCCGTCTTCAGCCAGCCGATCACCAATGGAACAGAAGAGGACATCCGCAGTGGCCAAAGTCATCATCCAAGGGGCGCTGAAGAAGTCTTCCATCCGATTGAAGTCATCATCCAAGGGGCGCTGAAGAAGTCTTCCATCCGATTGAAGTCATCATCCAGGCGGCGTCTTCAATCTTCATCCATCCGGAGCGGAGCAGAGCCATCTTCAGATGAGCCGACGCGGAGCCATCCTCTTCTACCGACGGACTAACGATGAATGACGATTCCTTTAAGTGACGTCATCCAAGATGGCGTCCCTCGAATTCCGATTGGCTAATAGGATTCTATCAGCCAATCGGAATTAAGGTAGGAAAAATCTGATTGGCTGATTGAATCAGCCAATAGATTGAAATTCAATCAGATTGGCTGATCCAATCAGCCAATCAGATTGAGCTCACATTCTATTGGCTGTTCCGATCAGCCAATAGAATGCAAGCTCAATCTGATTAGCTGATTGGATCAACCAATCGGATTGAACTTCAATATCTTCCTATCAGCCAATCGGAATTCGAGGGACGCCATCTTGGATGATGTCACTTAAAGGAACCTTCATTCGTCGTCGGTGGAAGAAGATGGCTCCGCGTCGGCTCGTCTAAAGATGGCTCCGCTCCGGATGGATGAAGATTGAAGACGCCGCCTGGATGATGACTTCAATCGGATGGAAGACTTCTTCAGCGCCCCTTGGATGATGACTTCAGCCGCTGCGGATGTCCTCTTCGGTTCCATCGGTGGTCGGCTGGCTGAAGACGGCTAAAGGTAGGATGATCTTCAAGGGGGTAGGGTTAGGTTTATTTAAGGGGGGTTTGGGTTAGAGTAGGGGTATGTGGGTGGTGGGTTGTAATGTTGGGGGGGTTGTATTTTTATTTTACAGGCAAAAGAGCTGATTTCTTTGGGGCATGCCCCGCAAAAGGCCCTTTTAAGGGCTGGTAAGGTAATAGAGCTGTTAACTTTTGTAATTTAGAATAGGGTAGGGCATTTTTTTATTTTGGGGGGCTTTGTTATTTTATTAGGGGGCTTAGATTAGGTGTAAGTAGCTTAAAATTGTTGTAATATTTTTGAAATGTTTGTAAATTTTTATTTTTTGTAACTTAGTTTTTTTTATTTTTTGTACTTTAGTTAGTTTATTTAATTGTATTTAATTGTAGTTATTTGTAGCTAATATATTTAATTAATTTAATGATAGTGTAGTAGTGTTAGGTTTAATTGTAACTTAGGTTAGGATTTATTTTACAGGTAATTTTGTATTTCTTTTAGCTAGGTAGTTATTAAATAGTTAATAACTATTTAATACCTATTCTAACTAGCTAAAATAAATACAAAGGCGGTTTAGGGATTAAACAATTTATTTAGTTGCGGTGGGGTCCGGGATCGGCAGGATAGGGGTTAATAAATTTATTATAGGTGGCGGCAGTATAGGGGGGGCAGGATAGGGGTTACTAGGTATAATGTAGGTGGCGGTGGGCTCCAGGAGCGGCGGTTTAGGGGTTAATACATTTATTATAGTTGCGGCGGGGTCTAGGAGCGGCGGTTTAGGGGTTAATACATTTATAAGAGTTGCGGCGGGGTCCAGGAGCGGCGGTTCATGGGTTAATACCTTTAGTTGCGGGGGGCTCCGAGGGCGCTGGTATAGGGGGTAGAACAGTATAGTTTAGTGTGGGTGCTTAGTGACAGCTTATCAATAAAGATGTAAAAAAGCCGAAGAGCAGCGAGATCGGATGAGTGATAACTATCACAGCCCGCTGCTCATCGCCCCGTACTTGGTGCGCGGCTTTTTGACAGCTTTTTTGATAACTGTCGACGGTAGGTGAGCTTAGGCGGGCGTATTGGGCCGGCGAAGGCAGGTAAGTAGACACGTTGATAACTAGTTTGAACTACCAACTGTTCTTTTGCTTATCAGTCAAGCTTTCATTATTCTGTGTATCTGTTCCTGCATTCTGAGCTCTACACACCCTCACACATCACAACGCTCCGTTTATAATGGCACCTATTGCATATCTACATATTTCATAATTGTATTTTTAAAAACCTTAACTATAGCTAGCTCTTTATTGACAGTGAACAAATATCCCTTAAACACAAATGATAGGATTAAGTTCGCCACAACATTATTACAAAGCAAAAATGTGCTAATAAACACAGGGATTGTATGCAGTTGCACATAATTTTTTCTAGATGTTGCTATTTATGTGTCCATTTATATTGGTTGTGGAAAATCAATGTTCTTTTCTAAAATGTCTTGAAATAGTATGGAAAAAAAGGTTAGTTTTGTAGTTAGTTAAGTCATGTAAGAGCAGTTGTAATGGTTACAAAATGTTTAACTTTGGTCAGCATTTACAGTGTTAATTGAATTTCCTCTCGGCCATGAACTTGTAATATGAGCGTGAGTTTCCTCTTTGCACTCATCTTTGAAAGTATAAGGAGCATTATTTAAAAATCAATGAACTGAAATATATTTTTTTAACATCTGATTTGTAATACTGATTCAAGCTGAAACATGCAATATAATACATGCAAAGCCATTCGACAGTGTATACATTAGGTACCAACCTCAGTCTAGGGGAACAAGGCCGTTGTCCATAGGCGTTAAACAGGATACCCTTTTCTAGTCTGAACAGTAGACTCGGGAAGTGTTTCCAGAAAAAGATGCAGTTTAAGCTCCTCTCTGCTGCAGGATGCCATTACAAAAAAAATGAAATATTCCAAGGCACATTTAATTGCGCAGATATCTTATGGGAGCATAGGAGCGTTAAAGCTGTGATGTCATCTGACGCAATTGGCACCCGACTGGCGTTTTCTCAAAGATTGGTTTGAGAGGGGTTACAATTGGGTTACATACCCATGAAGGATCCTCCCCCTGCCATGACGTATGCTCATATATTCATTGGGTTCTTTTGATTCTAAGTTAAAGATCCACTGGACCTCTCTGTCTAGTAATTTTCTGTAACTATCACCTCCTCTTTTTATAGCTTGTATAAAATCAATGGCCTGATATTTTAAGGCATTCTTTCCTTCTGAGTGTTGGCTAAAATGTCTACCTACTGGTGTTTTTGGTGGCACTTTATCTATTGAAGTTAGGTTCTCACATATTCTATCTTTTAGATTTCTAGATGTACACCCTGTATATTGTTTGCCATATACGTCACATGTGATAAGATAAACAACATATTTGGAACAACAGTTTAATCTAAATTTTATGCTGTAAAATGTGTTTCCCATTAGACAATGTGAGCATACATTTCACAGTTTCCTTCAACATTTGAAGAAGCCTTTACTAAACAACCAGGTTTCCCTGCTTTGTATTTTTGAAATAAACATATTTAAAAATTCTACTGAAACTTTCTGTTGCCTTTTTTTGACACAAAATCAATGCCTTCCTTCAAAATGTCTTTTAGTCCTGCATCAAGTTTCAGGATACCAAGATTTAGCAGTACAATTTTCCAAATCTCACCATACTGATTACTGTATCTAGTTATTATGTATTTCTAAAATATTTTACCAGGAAGGATACAATGAGATTTCTCTTGTTTTCAGGTATGTCATTGCTCTGCATATTTTCTGGGGGTTTATAGATTGTTTGGTTCTTGATTTAGTTTGTTTTAACAGCTTCTGTCTGTCCAGTTGTCTTATCTCAGATCTCATTTGCATAAGGGTCCTCTAGATGTTGCTATTTATGTAGATAGTCTACCAACCAGATCCAAGGAATGTTTATCATAACTATGTATAGTACTACATATTCTTTTTATTCTAATTAGCTGACCTTTTGGAATCCCCCTCTTAAAATGCCCTGGATGACACAAATTTGCTCTCAATAGGGTATTACCAGCTATGTTCTTCCAATACAGTTCTACTAGTACTTTGTTGCCTTTGCCAATCAAGAGGATGTCCAAATATTGTATTTGTACAGATTGAATTTGATAGGTCAATTTCCAAATGAGGTCATTTAGATTAATGTATGATAAAATGTTATCTGCCTGATCCTTATTACCATTCCACATATGTAGTAGGTCATCTATGTACCTAGCATAAAGTTCAATCTGTTCACTAAAGGGATTATTCTCATCAAAAATTTAAAAAATGTCAAACCACCCAAGTATATGTTAGCATATGAGGGGGCACATTTTGCCCCCATTGCTGTTCTTCATATTTGGAGGTAATAAGTGGAATCAAAGAGAAGGAAATTATGAGTTAAAATAAACCTCTATACCAAAAGTTGCTTTTCAAATGTAAATGGTATTCCATTGCCTGTATTGCCAACTTGTGGGGAATGCAAGCGTAAAGTGATGAAACATCTATAGTTAACCAGTTATAGTGTGGTTACCATCTTTGACTATTCATTATATTAAGGACATGTGTAGCGCTTTTATTACAAGTTAAAAGTAAACAATCACATTTTATGCTCGTTTGGTTAGCATGACTGTAAACCTTTGCGTAAAGGGTAGTGCGTTAAAAAAGTTGCTCTAAACACAACATAAATACTTTGAAAATTACAGTTACACTCATATAAACACTCTGATAAAAATTAGTCATATAAATATTTTTTAAAAAAGTTTTATAATGGATCAAAGGTATATGTATATGAGAAGTTGCTAAAGGGCTATATTGTATATATACATACATATACGCATATATATTTATACAAATTTCCAGACTATCCTGTAAAAAATCTGTGTAAAAACTGGTTTCTTTTAAGTCCAGCTGCAGTTACATTTTTAATTCCTTTTATGCCCCGCCCTATCCATTACAAACATAGTGCCAGAAGGGCGTACGTGACACTGCTCAAGCACTGCTCTGTATCTTACTGGCTACCAGAAGGTCTTTTTAAAATGATGGATCACATGACCTACAGATATAACAGGGTAAATGAAATATGTCAATAATTACTTTAGTTGCTAGGCACATGTTTTGTAGCAATTCAACTGCAAATATATATTGTGAATGGTTGTCTCTTCAAATAATTATGGTCTAAAAATGATAATCCCCCTCCCTAAAAAAACATTGGCAGACACCTATGAACCTTTTAGCATGTTGATTTAAGTACTTATAGATTACAACAACTGTTACTTTTCAACCGACCACTTTTTAGGACTTTGCTGATGTTGATAAAAGCTGTTATCTGCCTCAGAACTCCAAAATCCAGGTATTATGCTAAATGTAGCCATCTTATCAGGTTGGCACTTGGATTTATTTTGCTTGTGTAGAGGTGTATAAGAATTTTGTGCTACTGCTTCAAAGATTTTATCTAAGCTGATAATAAGCTTATTGATTTGTATATGAAATAACTTTTTTTTTGCTGATTTTAACCACAACCTGTTTAAATTAGCTGAACTTGCAGGAACAACATATCTCTTTATCTTACATATACTTTATGTGTCTCTGTGTGTGTAAAAGCAAAAATGGAGTTAGAGTTAGTTAAAGCATCTGGCCAATTAGTTCAAGACCAGGACCATGCCAAGGTTTCTTTCCTCCTTGGTCCCTAGCTAAAGCCATACAATGCATGATTTCAATAAAAAAAAATAAACTGACAACTACACAAGGGTGCACATGCATTATGTGATTTCCCTAGATACATAGGGCCTGTGTACCCTTGTGTAATTCTCAGTTTGTTTGATTGAAATCATGCCTTGTATGACTGTAGATAGGGACTCAGGAGGGAAGAGACCTTGAAGTGGTCCTGGGCTTGAACCATTTGGCAAGGTGCTGTAACTTACTCTTTTCATTTTTGCTTTTACTCTTTGCTGTGTGCTTGCAAGAGAGTGCCAGACATTCTCTGTGAGTTGTATTGATTAATTTGTTTTGTAATGTTTTGTCTGGGGTTAACTGCCTGGGTCACAGGACTGTACATTCTTCAGAGTCATAGGATGTATACCTGGTCCAGTTTTAGAGTACAGTCCATTGGCAAGTTTTGTATATATACACATACACACACAAAACACCCATATCCTATCTCTTTAAGAATACACAAATGCCAGTACTTAGGTACTAAATGCTAATTTTCAATTGTTATCTTTATCTCCCCCAACCCCATCTGAAGGATAATTACTGCAGCTTGTTCTTGTTTACATAGCCTTTCTATAGTCAACACTGCATTAGTGAAATTTTCAGTATAGGTGGTGGCTGCAACAGGCAAAATAAGCCATTGCAGATGAAAAAATAATGGTAACGTTCTATTTTTAAACAATTTGATACACTCTAGACGGTAACATTTATACTTGGGAACAAATTAATGGAGAGAAAAGACAGTAAAATGTCCATTGTTTTTCTTATTTAACAATTCAACTCAATCTGACAATGTAGTTACTAATGGGATAGGAAAGCAAAGTTAAACTTACATGATTCGGATCGCAGTGTTTTCCAACTCCAGTCCTCAGGACCCTTAACAGCCAGATATTAATTATATCTTAACTAGAGCACAGGTGAAATAATCAGCTGATCAGTAACCATGATTACTAACCTGCTCTCATCAATCAGCTGATTATTTTTCTGTGCCCTAGTTAAGATATTGGGGATATTTATCAAAGGTCTGGCGGACCTGATCCGACAGTGCGGATCAGGTCCGCCAGACCTCGCTGAATGCGGAGAGCAATACACTCTCTGAATTCAGCATTGCACCAGCAGCTCTTGTGAGCTACTTGTGCAACTCCGCCCCCTTCAGATTTGCAGCCAATCGGAGCAGGTGGACCGGGTTATGAAGCAGCGGTCTTTAGACCGCTGCTTCATAACTGCTGTTTCTGGCCAGAAACACGGGCCTTCAAGCTCCATCCAGAGCTTGATAAATGGGCGCCATAATGAATATCTGGCCTGTTAAGGGTCCTGATCACTGGGTTTGGGAAACACTGGGCTAGAGCATTTCTTTTAAATCAACTTATATTTACATATGTACTTTCTTCTCTTGGTATTCTTTGTTGAACAATATGTACATATCCTACACTACTGGGAGCTACCTTGTAATTGGTGATTACACACATTTGTCTCTTGTCATTGCCTCACCAGATGTTTCCAGCTAGCTCTTAACAGAACATTTCTCGCCTGGAGCTTACTTTAAAGGTACCTGAAATCCATTTTTTTTTCATGATTTAGAAAGAGCATGCAATTTTAACAACTTTCCAATTTACCTGTGTTATCACATTTGCTTCATTCTCTTGGTATTCTTTGTTGTAGGGGCAATATAGACTTTATGATTTACACCTATTGGGCTGAAGTCTGTTCTATACAGCGATGCTACTTTACTTAACGGAGCAGTAAAGTAAAAATGAGATTTTCATGATTCAGATAGAGCTCGCATTTTTTGAAAATTTCTAGTTTACTTTTATTGTCTAATTTACTTTGTTTTCTTGGTATCATGGGCAGAACTACTGCCGGCGCAAATGTACCGGAGCCCATGGGGCTGGAAGGGGCCTAGAAACATGGATGACCTTGTTGAAAATATTTATATGTGTGCTTTCTTTTGGTATGTGTGTGTGTTTGTTTTTACTCCTTCTGGTTTGTATTAAGTATCGCTCCACAGTTCATTGGAAATACCCCCTGCAATCAGCTCTACTCTTTTTAGAAAATACTTGCGCCTTTTAGGGGGGGCTTGACTTAGGCCTCTCGTTATCAATGTCTGTCGGACATGATCCGACAGTGCGGATCAGGCCCGACAGACATTGCTGAATACGGTGAGCAATACGCTCACCGTATTCAGCATTGCACCAGCAGCTCACAAGAGCTGCTGGTGCAACGCCGCCCCCTGCAGACTCGCAGCCAATAGGCCGCCAGCAGGGAGGTGTCAATCAACCCGATCGTACTCGATCGGGTTGAATTGTGGCGATGTCTGTCCGCCTGCTCCATTCGGAGCTTGATACATATGCCCCTTAGGCTCTATTGTTTGTGGCTGGCTGTTGGTAAGTAGAAACAGGTGACATCGCAATCGATTGCCAGAAAATAAGCCTATCGGTGCACTGTCAAATTTATTATGATGTGGATTGTGCTCTGTAAAAAGTAGACGTGCAGCGGTTACAGTAAAACCTTGCCTTAAATGGTTGATGGTGGGTGGATGGTTCAAATCTGAGTACTGTTTCCTATCACACAGCTCCCACCCGGTCTTCTGGGGGCAGCATCTCTGCCTGACCACTCAATTTTATTGGTACACAGTCATGGCTACCCTATATATTACTAGGAGTAGAAAACAATTATTTTGCACGGTTTGTGATAACTCTGCATGTTATCTGCCTGCCAAGGATTAGAATGTACTATAGAGGGTTAGAGTTAATACAAAGATTCTACACTCAGACTCTTAGCTAGTCCCAAATGGTGATGTAACCTCAAAAACACTATCACCGAGTTTAGAAAAGGGGAAAGAGTGATTGGGATAGCGCTATGCAGCTGCGAGTCTTATAGAGTGAAAATAAATAAATGTTGGTTTGGATCTATTTATATCTGCATATGAGGGTGTCCCCGTTTTGGTTGTCCAACTTTGCGATTTTTATTTTGGTATGTAAAGATCCCCAGTTTATTTGGATCATAAAAGTTGGATGATAGAGTATTTACTATATTTTTAAGAAACAGTCTTATTTAGATCGTATACCTGGATAATAGAGTATTTACTATATTTTTAGAAATAGTCTTGTGTCCTATGTTTTTTATATATATATGTATCTTATAGATATTATTATAAAAAATGATGCATAATTATAAAAAATGATGCATAAGAAGAAAGAGGAGCAAGTGCTTTAAGATATATGTATTTTATTCCTATACAGATAGGGTACTTATCATAAAATAGTAAACAATAAAATCTAACACATAGATGCCGGCATCTAGATTTAAAAAACAGTTTCAGTTTGAAATTTGTACTTGTTTTATTCTTGTTTTATTCTATCAGTATTACTGCTAATTTGGGACTATACCCGTGGTTTTATCAAAGCAGCTCTGATTGGCAACACCTGATGAACAACAATAGGTTTCTATTCCTTGACACACATGTATCGTATATTTTGTTGGTTACAATTACAATTTTTCAGTGCAGATCTAGTTTTACAATATATAAGCTAGGTTAATGTGAATACCACTTATTTTTGCTTAGACAGCGATATTCCAGGTCTATGGTGGTTATTTACAGCAGTAAATGGTAGAAAGTGGATTTATCTGTCATATATACGTGTATACGTGTATAAGCAGATTGTCTCTTGTTATAAAAACCTTTTTACATTGTCCATATTCTGGATCTCCTCCGTTAAAGTTGTGACCGGCCGGTCCTTTGGTGAAGTAGTTCCGTATGTTTTCCCTTGTTTAGGTTAAAATCCGGGTTCTTCCGGTGTTTCCTGATCCAATTGTGGATTTTCTCCTTGTGTCTGTGTAGCCCTTAAGCCAGGTGATTGAGGCTGGAACGGTTACTGGATCCTTGGATAGGAATTGCACATATGGAGTCTGTCCCTGGAAAGTGGGATATGGCTCGATGTACCTATCCTAGCCAGCCCGAACACAAGAAAAGCCTCTCACCTGCTGGGTTCTGTATTTGGATCTCCTGTGACTGTCAGCAATCTCTACGCGTTTCAGCCTGGGGCCTTTATCAAGATGCTTGTGTGCTGTGCAGTCTGGATTTAAATATCGTCTCCATCTTCCTGATTGGATCTTTACTTGACCAATCCCTATTGTTTATTTGTTGTTCCTCCACCTGGAAGTTTGTCTCATATTCCTTAATGTTGTTAATATAAGATTATCTATCCTTTATACATCCTGACCTGTTGTTATTAAATTTCAAACTTATTAGTTCATCTGTGATTGCATATGAGTTGTTATTTATCGTGAAAAATAGAGATATAGATGAAAATACAAATACAAATAGAAATAAGAACACCATTCTCAAGCCTATGCTCCATTCTTCCTTAAATGTTTTTTTGAAATGTTTTTTTGGGGTTTTTTTTTTTCCTTGATCAACTTATATCATTTGTTTCTTTATATTCCTATGTTTTAGATAGAAATAGATATTGTGGTCTCAAACGTGTAGTTTTGTGCTCTCGCTTTGTTTTTCAAGAGATAATAATCCTAAGTAGTATATTATTTATCAAGTAATAGTTTATAAATTTTATATAGATAACTGCCTGTATTCCAGTCATATATAAACCCTTTTCTAACATAATTGTGAAATACGTTTCCTAAGTTTTAAAAGTGTGAGTTTTATTAGACCATTGTTTATCTATGTGTTTAACATCTTAATTCTATTGGTTTTCAGGGGAAAAGAAAATTTTTTTTTTTATTTTATTATACGAATAGGTTTGCTCCATGGTTTTGTGAAATTTTTTGTTGTGTTAGAGTTCCTTAAATATCTTAGTGAGGAGCGTGATAGATATTTTAAATACGTTCATTACTTTACCTATGTGTTTAACATGTGTCTATATATTGTTCGTGCTAGAAAAAGATTTTTTGTGTGTGTGTTTTAAGTGTTTATTCGTGAACTTTTATAGAAGTGTAATTTTAGGCTCCTATAATATCTTTCTTGCCAGTGAGTATAATGTGGTGAAAGGTTATATATACAATGCAGTCTGTATTTTTTATTATCACAGTTATATTAATGTATTTAGATCCATTTCTGAATTTAATCCAAATGGGTGTAATGTTTTGAAATTGAAAATACATTCTGCTTCCTTTTTGAGGAGGAGTGTATTCATATTCCCCCCCCTTATTCCCAGATGTAATTTTTTGATACCCCAGTATTTGAAGTCTTTTAAATTACTGGAGTGTTTTTCTTTAAAATGTGAGTACAGTATTGTGTCTGTCGCTTCGTGTTCTATTTTTAGAATATGTTCTCGTATCCTATCTTTTACAGTTCTACTTGTTTGACCAAAATATAGTAGATTACATGTACATTTTATGCAGTAGATGACATTCCTGTCTGTACATCTTATTAGTTGATTTATTTTTAGACAGAAATTTGAATTGGATGATCTTATTTCCTTTCTTTTTTCACTGTATTTACAAGATTTACAGGATATACAGGGGAAGAAACCTTTTAGTTTATTTCCATTTAGGTCTCCATCAACAATGTTGTTTCTTTCTCTATACTCACTCGTTGATAATATCATTTTAAGGTTTTTGGCCCTTTTAAAAATTATGTCTGGTTGCTTTCTTACCCTTTTTCCTAGGATTTGATCTTGTTTTATTAGATGCCAATTCCTTTTCAGAATTTTTCTTATTTCAAAGTGTTGGCTACTGTATTTGGTTATGAATGGTATAAAGAAATCATCGATTTCTCTTTCTTCTTTATTTTTCTTTATTAATAGAGACTCTCTATCTACTGTTGCCACTTCCTGTCTTATTTTTTCTACAGTGTCTTTATTATACCCCTTCTCTATGAATCTAGATGTAAGTATATTAGATTGAGATTGGTAACTTTCGAGTGTGGAGCAGTTTTTCCTTACTCGTAGATACTGTCCTTTTGGGATATTAGATTTCCACTGTTTGAGGTGGCAACTTTCTGCATGTATATAGTTGTTTGCATCTATAGTTTTAAAATAGTTTTTGGTATTGATTTGGAGGTTGTTAATTTAGATTTCAATATCTAAAAAGTGTATTTTCCATCTACTATATTCATGCGTAAATGTGATACCAAGACTATTGGTATTGAGGTCTATAATAAATGTGTCTAATAATTCTGTGTCTCCTTGCCAGATGATGAATATATCGTCAATATATCTGCAGTAGAGCACAAGGTTCGCCCCCCATGGGCCATTATGTATATGTTCATCTTCAAATTGTCCCATGAATAAGTTTGCGTAACTGGGGGCGAACCTTGTGCCCATTGCCGTTCCCTTAGTCTGTAAATATACCTCATTATTAAAATAAAAACTATTATTTTGTAAGATGAAGTTTATGCATTCCATAATAAATCTGTTCTGGTGTTCAGGTAGTTCCTCATCTTTATCTAAGGTTTTTTTCACAGCTTTTTGTCCTAGTTCATGTGATATATTAGTGTACAAGGAATTCACATCACATGTCACTAGTGTGTAATTTTCTTTCCATGTTATTTCTCTAATCTTGTTAATAAAGTGTGTGGAGTCTCTAAGGTATGCTGGTAATTTAGTGACATACTTCTGTAAGTAGAAGTCCACATATTGTGACAAATTTGATGTTAAGCTGTTTATCCCAGAAATGATGGGACGTCCTGGAGGTTTCTCTAAATTTTTATGCACTTTTGGCAGAAAGTAAAATGTAGGTGTTTTAGGGTGGTCTATGGAGAGGAATTCTGATTCTGAATCGTTTATAATTCCTTCATCTTTTGCTTTTTTAAGTATGTTACTTAATTTATCTTTTTGTATTTTAATGGGATTATGTTTTAGTTTCTCATATGTGAATTTGTCTTGCAATATTCTATTTGATTCCTCTACATAGTATGTCCTATCCATAATGACCAGCCCCCCACCTTTGTCGGCCGGTTTGATTATGATCTCTTTGTTATTCTGAAGTTCTTTTAGTGTTTGAATTTCTTTCCTATTCATATTTCTCCTAATTGGTTTGGATTGATCTAGGGCCTCTAATTCTTTTTTTATGTTCTGTTCAAATAATTTAATATGCTCACTTTTGTCCTGGGTTGGATAAAAAGACGATTTCGCTCGTAGATTGGTGTGTTTGTATTGACTATTCTCGTTTTTATTCCTGTCTTGTATCGGATTTTTTAAAAAATACCTTTTTAGTGTGAGTTTGCGGATGTATTGGTTGATGTTAATGAGGGTCTCAAATTTGTTGAGTTTGCATGATGGAGCGAAGGATAGGCCCTTATTAAGTACTCTTTCTTGGTCTTTATTTAGTGGTGTTTTGCTTATGTTAAATATGCCAATTTTCTCTTTTTCATTGTTTGTGGTTATCTCCTCACTGTTTTGTTTTGGGGTTCCTCTCCCTCTTCTGCCTCTAACCTTCTTTTCCCTTGCTGTAATCTTTGGGGTTTTGCTTCCTCTATTAGGTTTCTTGATGTCCCCGCTCTGGCGGGGGTTTCTTCTAAAAAATGTACACTAGTGGGGGTTGTGTTTGCTTTTGTATTGTCTGATTTATTCTTATATTCTCTCCTTGGACTAGTTTCTTGTCTTAGTGGCATGAATCTATTATATGTCGGTATTCTCCAGTTGTCCTGTCTATTATATGAATCATCCCTTTTTGTGGGTCTAAAGTCTCTATCTCTATTCCAAGTGTTCTTATATGGTTCATTGTAATATCTCTCATGATGTTTATCTATGGGATCTTGGTGGTAGTGTTCGCTCTCTCTATAGTGATAGTTTTGGTAAGGTTCTCTATGTCGGTGTTCTTGGTATTGGTCTCTATTCCTATTCCAATTCTGATACGTTCTATTGTTGTCAAAATTCCTATGGGGTTTTTCCCAATGTGGTTTTTCCCAGTTTGAATTTTCCCAGTGTCTATCTGGTTTATTATAAGTTTCATCTCTCCAATTCCTATAATTGTTTCTCCATCCTCTTCCATATGAGTTATTCTCATATTGTTGTACTGTATTGTGTGTCATATGTGAGTTTTTAAGTGAATTTTTCTTGTTCGTGTTATTAGTTTTCTTTTTACTGAATATGTGTATGGGTTCTTTCCTTGTATTTTCTATTTTTGTATCACCATTGGTGGTTGTGTCACTGATGTTCTCTTGTTCTTCCCATACTGGGTTATTTGTTTGTGTGGTATCCTCGTCATCTTTTTTATAATCTGCTGAGTCTCTATTAAATTTGGAGTTTTTCTGTGTTACAATATTTTCTTTTAATTCTGATATTCTTTTAATGATCTCACTTTGTATATTTTTGTCATCTTCCTTTATTTCCATGTTACCTAGTTTATCTTTAATTATTTCTATCTCCTCTTTAGTTGTGTCTAGTTGTAATTTCCTTGCTTTGACTATGATATTCATTAAGTTAATTGAGGCTGTTTCTAACACTTCAAACCATTCTTTGGACAATGTGTCAGGTAGTGCAAATGTGCAGTCCTTTTTAAGTCTGAGACCTCTCGGTACCATTTTTAAGTTAATGTAATTCTGTATATATTTTATTTCTAGTATATGTTTTATTTCTTTACACATTATGTCTTCTAGATCAGCATAAATGTTTTCTATGTTTGTGGTCTCTAATGTGTTGTACATTCTATTGTTTGTGTTTGTGTCTATATTCTGAAGTATTAAGTCTCTATGGCTAAAGATGTCCATATTTTATATTTGTATTTAACTATTCTTTAGTCACGTGTCCTTTTTATTTCTATCGAATTTTTATTATTTATATTTCCTTTAAAATATAGATGAATTTCTTTATTCAGTATTTTGAGTGTTGATAATTTTATAGTTTTTTTAAATGTTAATAATTTCACAATTTGGAGTGTATAAATCAAGTTTGGTAAGAAATGAGTGGATCTTTGTATAAGAGGTTATTGTAGTACTATAGAGGGTTAGAGTTAATACAAAGATTCTACACTCAGACTCTTAGCTAGTCCCAAATGGTGATGTAACCTCAAAAACACTATCACCGAGTTTAGAAAAGGGGAAAGAGTGATTGGGATAGCGCTATGCAGCTGCGAGTCTTATAGAGTGAAAATAAATAAATGTTGGTTTTGATCTATTTATATCTGCATATGAGGGTGTCCCCGTTTTGGTTGTCCAACTTTGCGATTTTTATTTTGGTATGTAAAGATCCCCAGTTTATTTGGATCATAAAAGTTGGATGATAGAGTATTTACTATATTTTTAAGAAACAGTCTTATTTAGATCGTATACCTGGATAATAGAGTATTTACTATATTTTTAGAAATAGTCTTGTGTCCTATGTTTTTTATATATATATGTATCTTAAAGATATTATTATAAAAAATGATGCATAATTATAAAAAATGATGCATAAGAAGAAAGAGGAGCAAGTGCTTTAAGATATATGTATTTTATTCCTATACAGATAGGGTACTTATCATAAAATAGTAAACAATAAAATCTAACACATAGATGCCGGCATCTAGATTTAAAAAACAGTTTCAGTTTGAAATTTGTACTTGTTTTATTCTTGTTTTATTCTATCAGTATTACTGCTAATTTGGGACTATACCCGTGGTTTTATCAAAGCAGCTCTGATTGGCAACACCTGATGAACAACAATAGGTTTCTATTCCTTGACACACATGTATCGTATATTTTGTTGGTTACAATTACAATTTTTCAGTGCAGATCTAGTTTTACAATATATAAGCTAGGTTAATGTGAATACCACTTATTTTTGCTTAGACAGCGATATTCCAGGTCTATGGTGGTTATTTACAGCAGTAAATGGTAGAAAGTGGATTTATCTGTCATATATACGTGTATACGTGTATAAGCAGATTGTCTCTTGTTATAAAAACCTTTTTACATTGTCCATATTCTGGATCTCCTCCGTTAAAGTTGTGACCGGCCGGTCCTTTGGTGAAGTAGTTCTGTATGTTTTCCCTTGTTTAGGTTAAAATCCGGGTTCTTCCGGTGTTTCCTGATCCAATTGTGGATTTTCTCCTTGTGTCTGTGTAGCCCTTAAGCCAGGTGATTGAGGCTGGAACGGTTACTGGATCCTTGGATAGGAATTGCACATATGGAGTCTGTCCCTGGAAAGTGGGATATGGCTCGATGTACCTATCCTAGCCAGCCCGAACACAAGAAAAGCCTCTCACCTGCTGGGTTCTGTATTTGGATCTCCTGTGACTGTCAGCAATCTCTACGCGTTTCAGCCTGGGGCCTTTATCAAGATGCTTGTGTGCTGTGCAGTCTGGATTTAAATATCGTCTCCATCTTCCTGATTGGATCTTTACTTGACCAATCCCTATTGTTTATTTGTTGTTCCTCCACCTGGAAGGTTGTCTCATATTCCTTAATGTTGTTAATATAAGATTATCTATCCTTTATACATCCTGACCTGTTGTTATTAAATTTCAAACTTATTAGTTCATCTGTGATTGCATATGAGTTGTTATTTATCGTGAAAAATAGAGATATAGATGAAAATACTGTACTCACATTTTAAAGAAAAACACTCCAGTAATTTAAAAGACTTCAAATACTGGGGTATCAAAAAATTACATCTGGGAATAAGGGGGGGGGGAATATGAATACACTCCTCCTCAAAAAGGAAGCAGAATGTATTTTCAATTTCAAAACATTACACCCATTTGGATTAAATTCAGAAATGGATCTAAATACATTAATATAACTGTGATAATAAAAAATACAGACTGCATTGTATATATAACCTTTCACCACATTATACTCACTGGCAAGAAAGATATTATAGGAGCCTAAAATTACACTTCTATAAAAGTTCACGAATAAACACTTAAAACACACACACAAAAAATCTTTTTCTAGCACGAACAATATATAGACACATGTTAAACACATAGGTAAAGTAATGAACGTATTTAAAATATCTATCACGCTCCTCACTAAGATATTTAAGGAACTCTAACACAACAAAAAATTTCACAAAACCATGGAGCAAACCTATTCGTATAATAAAATAAATTTTTTTTTTCTTTTCCCCTGAAAACCAATAGAATTAAGATGTTAAACACATAGATAAACAATGGTCTAATAAAACTCACACTTTTAAAACTTAGGAAACGTATTTCACAATTATGTTAGAAAAGGGTTTATATATGACTGGAATACAGGCAGTTATCTATATAAAATTTATAAACTATTACTTGATAAATAATATACTACTTAGGATTATTATCTCTTGAAAAACAAAGCGAGAGCACAAAACTACACGTTTGAGACCACAATATCTATTTCTATCTAAAACATAGGAATATAAAGAAACAAATGATATAAGTTGATCAAGGAAAAAAAAAACCCCCAAAAAAACATTTCAAAAAAACATTTAAGGAAGAATGGAGCATAGGCTTGAGAATGGTGTTCTTATTTCTATTTGTATTTGTATTTTCATCTATATCTCTATTTTTCACGATAAATAACAACTCATATGCAATCACAGATGAACTAATAAGTTTGAAATTTAATAACAACAGGTCAGGATGTATAAAGGATAGATAATCTTATATTAACAACATTAAGGAATATGAGACAACCTTCCAGGTGGAGGAACAACAAATAAACAATAGGGATTGGTCAAGTAAAGATCCAATCAGGAAGATGGAGACGATATTTAAATCCAGACTGCACAGCACACAAGCATCTTGATAAAGGCCCCAGGCTGAAACGCGTAGAGATTGCTGACAGTCACAGGAGATCCAAATACAGAACCCAGCAGGTGAGAGGCTTTTCTTGTGTTCGGGCTGGCTAGGATAGGTACATCGAGCCATATCCCACTTTCCAGGGACAGACTCCATATGTGCAATTCCTATCCAAGGATCCAGTAACCGTTCCAGCCTCAATCACCTGGCTTAAGGGCTACACAGACACAAGGAGAAAATCCACAATTGGATCAGGAAACACCGGAAGAACCCGGATTTTAACCTAAACAAGGGAAAACATACGGAACTACTTCACCAAAGGACCGGCCGGTCACAACTTTAACGGAGGAGATCCAGAATATGGACAATGTAAAAAGGTTTTTATAACAAGAGACAATCTGCTTATACACGTATACACGTATATATGACAGATAAATCCACTTTCTACCATTTACTGCTGTAAATAACCACCATAGACCTGGAATATCGCTGTCTAAGCAAAAATAAGTGGTATTCACATTAACCTAGCTTATATATTGTAAAACTAGATCTGCACTGAAAAATTGTAATTGTAACCAACAAAATATACGATACATGTGTGTCAAGGAATAGAAACCTATTGTTGTTCATCAGGTGTTGCCAATCAGAGCTGCTTTGATAAAACCACGGGTATAGTCCCAAATTAGCAGTAATACTGATAGAATAAAACAAGAATAAAACAAGTACAAATTTCAAACTGAAACTGTTTTTTAAATCTAGATGCCGGCATCTATGTGTTAGATTTTATTGTTTACTATTTTATGATAAGTACCCTATCTGTATAGGAATAAAATACATATATCTTAAAGCACTTGCTCCTCTTTCTTCTTATGTATCATTTTTTATAATTATGCATCATTTTTTATAATAATATCTATAAGATACATATATATATAAAAAACATAGGACACAAGACTATTTCTAAAAATATAGTAAATACTCTATTATCCAGGTATACGATCTAAATAAGACTGTTTCTTAAAAATATAGTAAATACTCTATCATCCAACTTTTATGATCCAAATAAACTGGGGATCTTTACATACCAAAATAAAAATCGCAAAGTTGGACAACCAAAACGGGGACACCCTCATATGCAGATATAAATAGATCCAAACCAACATTTATTTATTTTCACTCTATAAGACTCGCAGCTGCACAGCGCTATCCCAATCACTCTTTCCCCTTTTCTAAACTCGGTGATAGTGTTTTTGAGGTTACATCACCATTTGGGACTAGCTAAGAGTCTGAGTGTAGAATCTTTGTATTAACTCTAACCCTCTATAGTACTACAATAACCTCTTATACAAAGATCCACTCATTTCTTACCAAACTTGATTTATACACTCCAAATTGTGAAATTATTAACATTTAAAAAAACTATAAAATTATCAACACTCAAAATACTGAATAAAGAAATTCATCTATATTTTAAAGGAAATATAAATAATAAAAATTCGATAGAAATAAAAAGGACACGTGACTAAAGAATAGTTAAATACAAATATAAAATATGGACATCTTTAGCCATAGAGACTTAATACTTCAGAATATAGACACAAACACAAACAATAGAATGTACAACACATTAGAGACCACAAACATAGAAAACATTTATGCTGATCTAGAAGACATAATGTGTAAAGAAATAAAACATATACTAGAAATAAAATATATACAGAATTACATTAACTTAAAAATGGTACCGAGAGGTCTCAGACTTAAAAAGGACTGCACATTTGCACTACCTGACACATTGTCCAAAGAATGGTTTGAAGTGTTAGAAACAGCCTCAATTAACTTAATGAATATCATAGTCAAAGCAAGGAAATTACAACTAGACACAACTAAAGAGGAGATAGAAATAATTAAAGATAAACTAGGTAACATGGAAATAAAGGAAGATGACAAAAATATACAAAGTGAGATCATTAAAAGAATATCAGAATTAAAAGAAAATATTGTAACACAGAAAAACTCCAAATTTAATAGAGACTCAGCAGATTATAAAAAAGATGACGAGGATACCACACAAACAAATAACCCAGTATGGGAAGAACAAGAGAACATCAGTGACACAACCACCAATGGTGATACAAAAATAGAAAATACAAGGAAAGAACCCATACACATATTCAGTAAAAAGAAAACTAATAACACAAACAAGAAAAATTCACTTAAAAACTCACATATGACACACAATACAGTACAACAATATGAGAATAACTCATATGGAAGAGGATGGAGAAACAATTATAGGAATTGGAGAGATGAAACTTATAATAAACCAGATATACACTGGGAAAATTCAAACTGGGAAAAACCACATTGGGAAAAACCCCATAGGAATTTTGACAACAATAGAATGTATCAGAATTGGAATAGGAATAGAGACCAATACCAAGAACACCGACATAGAGAACCTTACCAAAACTATCACTATAGAGAGAGTGAACACTACCACCAAGATCCCATAGATAAACATCATGAGAGATATTACAATGAACCATATCAGAACACTTGGAATAGAGATAGAGACTTTAGACCCACAAAAAGGGATGATTCATATAATAGACAGGACAACTGGAGAATACCGACATATAATAGATTCATGCCACTAAGACAAGAAACTAGTCCAAGGAGAGAATATAAGAATAAATCAGACAATACAAAAGCAAACACAACCCCCACTAGTGTACATTTTTTAGAAGAAACCCCCGCCAGAGCGGGGACATCAAGAAACCTAATAGAGGAAGCAAAACCCCAAAGATTACAGCAAGGGAAAAGAAGGTTAGAGGCAGAAGAGGGAGAGGAACCCCAAAACAAAACAGTGAGGAGATAACCACAAACAATGAAAAAGAGAAAATTGGCATATTTAACATAAGCAAAACACCACTAAATAAAGACCAAGAAAGAGTACTTAATAAGGGCCTATCCTTCGCTCCATCATGCAAACTCAACAAATTTGAGACCCTCATTAACATCAACCAATACATCCGCAAACTCACATTAAAAAGGTATTTTTTAAAAAATCCGATACAAGACAGGAATAAAAACGAGAATAGTCAATACAAACACACTAATCTACGAGCGAAATCGTCTTTTTATCCAACCCAGGACAAAAGTGAGCATATTAAATTATTTGAACAGAACATAAAAAAAGAATTAGAGGCCCTAGATCAATCCAAACCAATTAGGAGAAATATGAATAGGAAAGAAATTCAAACACTAAAAGAACTTCAGAATAACAAAGAGATCATAATCAAACCGGCCGACAAAGGTGGGGGGCTGGTCATTATGGATAGGACATACTATGTAGAGGAATCAAATAGAATATTGCAAGACAAATTCACATATGAGAAACTAAAACATAATCCCATTAAAATACAAAAAGATAAATTAAGTAACATACTTAAAAAAGCAAAAGATGAAGGAATTATAAACGATTCAGAATCAGAATTCCTCTCCATAGACCACCCTAAAACACCTACATTTTACTTTCTGCCAAAAGTGCATAAAAATTTAGAGAAACCTCCAGGACGTCCCATCATTTCTGGGATAAACAGCTTAACATCAAATTTGTCACAATATGTGGACTTCTACTTACAGAAGTATGTTACTAAATTACCAGCATACCTTAGAGACTCCACACACTTTATTAACAAGTTTAGAGAAATAACATGGAAAGAAAATTACACACTAGTGACATGTGATGTGAATTCCTTGTACACTAATATATCACATGAACTAGGACAAAAAGCTGTGAAAAAAACCTTAGATAAAGATGAGGAACTACCTGAACACCAGAACAGATTTATTATGGAATGCATAAACTTCATCTTACAAAATAATAGTTTTTATTTTAATAATGAGGTATATTTACAGACTAAGGGAACGGCAATGGGCACAAGGTTCGCCCCCAGTTACGCAAACTTATTCATGGGACAATTTGAAGATGAACATATACATAATGGCCCATGGGGGGCGAACCTTGTGCTCTACTGCAGATATATTGACGATATATTCATCATCTGGCAAGGAGACACAGAATTATTAGACACATTTATTATAGACCTCAATACCAATAGTCTTGGTATCACATTTACGCATGAATATAGTAGATGGAAAATACACTTTTTAGATATTGAAATCTAAATTAACAACCTCCAAATCAATACCAAAAACTATTTTAAAACTATAGATGCAAACAACTATATACATGCAGAAAGTTGCCACCTCAAACAGTGGAAATCTAATATCCCAAAAGGACAGTATCTACGAGTAAGGAAAAACTGCTCCACACTCGAAAGTTACCAATCTCAATCTAATATACTTACATCTAGATTCATAGAGAAGGGGTATAATAAAGACACTGTAGAAAAAATAAGACAGGAAGTGGCAACAGTAGATAGAGAGTCTCTATTAATAAAGAAAAATAAAGAAGAAAGAGAAATCGATGATTTCTTTATACCATTCATAACCGAATACAGTAGCCAACACTTTGAAATAAGAAAAATTCTGAAAAGGAATTGGCATCTAATAAAACAAGATCAAATCCTAGGAAAAAGGGTAAGAAAGCAACCAGACATAATTTTTAAAAGGGCCAAAAACCTTAAAATGATATTATCACCGAGTGAGTATAGAGAAAGAAACAACATTGTTGATGGAGACCTAAATGGAAATAAACTAAAAGGTTTCTTCCCCTGTATATCCTGTAAATCTTGTAAATACAGTGAAAAAAGAAAGGAAATAAGATCATCCAATTCAAATTTCTGTCTAAAAATAAATCAACTAATAAGATGTACAGACAGGAATGTCATCTACTGCATAAAATGTACATGTAATCTACTATATTTTGGTCAAACAAGTAGAACTGTAAAAGATAGGATACGAGAACATATTCTAAAAATAGAACACAAAGCGACAGACACAATACTGTACTCACATTTTAAAGAAAAACACTCCAGTAATTTAAAAGACTTCAAATACTGGGGTATCAAAAAATTACATCTGGGAATAAGGGGGGGGGAATATGAATACACTCCTCCTCAAAAAGGAAGCAGAATGTATTTTCAATTTCAAAACATTACACCCATTTGGATTAAATTCAGAAATTACACTTCTATAAAAGTTCACAAATAAACACTTAAAACACACACACAAAAAATCTTTTTCTAGCACGAACAATATATAGACACATGTTAAACACATAGGTAAAGTAATGAACGTATTTAAAATATCTATCACGCTCCTCACTAAGATATTTAAGGAACTCTAACACAACAAAAAATTTCACAAAACCATGGAGCAAACCTATTCGTATAATAAAATAAAAAAAATCTTTTTCTTTTCCCCTGAAAACCAATAGAATTAAGATGTTAAACACATAGATAAACAATGGTCTAATAAAACTCACACTTTTAAAACTTAGGAAACGTATTTCACAATTATGTTAGAAAAGGGTTTATATATGACTGGAATACAGGCAGTTATCTATATAAAATTTATAAACTATTACTTGATAAATAATATACTACTTAGGATTATTATCTCTTGAAAAACAAAGCGAGAGCACAAAACTACACGTTTGAGACCACAATATCTATTTCTATCTAAAACATAGGAATATAAAGAAACAAATGATATAAGTTGATCAAGGAAAAAAACCCCCCCCCAAAAAACATTTCAAAAAAACATTTAAGGAAGAATGGAGCATAGGCTTGAGAATGGTGTTCTTATTTCTATTTGTATTTGTATTTTCATCTATATCTCTATTTTTCACGATAAATAACAACTCATATGCAATCACAGATGAACTAATAAGTTTGAAATTTAATAACAACAGGTCAGGATGTATAAAGGATAGATAATCTTATATTAACAACATTAAGGAATATGAGACAACCTTCCAGGTGGAGGAACAACAAATAAACAATAGGGATTGGTCAAGTAAAGATCCAATCAGGAAGATGGAGACGATATTTAAATCCAGACTGCACAGCACACAAGCATCTTGATAAAGGCCCCAGGCTGAAACGCGTAGAGATTGCTGACAGTCACAGGAGATCCAAATACAGAACCCAGCAGGTGAGAGGCTTTTCTTGTGTTTGGGCTGGCTAGGATAGGTACATCGAGCCATATCCCACTTTCCAGGGACAGACTCCATATGTGCAATTCCTATCCAAGGATCCAGTAACCGTTCCAGCCTCAATCACCTGGCTTAAGGGCTACACAGACACAAGGAGAAAATCCACAATTGGATCAGGAAACACCGGAAGAACCCGGATTTTAACCTAAACAAGGGAAAACATACGGAACTACTTCACCAAAGGACCGGCCGGTCACAACTTTAACGGAGGAGATCCAGAATATGGACAATGTAAAAAGGTTTTTATAACAAGAGACAATCTGCTTATACACGTATACACGTATATATGACAGATAAATCCACTTTCTACCATTTACTGCTGTAAATAACCACCATAGACCTGGAATATCGCTGTCTAAGCAAAAATAAGTGGTATTCACATTAACCTAGCTTATATATTGTAAAACTAGATCTGCACTGAAAAATTGTAATTGTAACCAACAAAATATACGATACATGTGTGTCAAGGAATAGAAACCTATTGTTGTTCATCAGGTGTTGCCAATCAGAGCTGCTTCGATAAAACCACGGGTATAGTCCCAAATTAGCAGTAATACTGATAGAATAAAACAAGAATAAAACAAGTACAAATTTCAAACTGAAACTGTTTTTTAAATCTAGATGCCGGCATCTATGTGTTAGATTTTATTGTTTCTATTTTATGATAAGTACCCTATCTGTATAGGAATAAAATACATATATCTTAAAGCACTTGCTCCTCTTTCTTCTTATGCATCATGTTTTATAATTATGCATCATTTTTTATAATAATATCTATAAGATACATATATATATAAAAAACATAGGACACAAGACTATTTCTAAAAATATAGTAAATACTCTATTATCCAGGTATACGATCTAAATAAGACTGTTTCTTAAAAATATAGTAAATACTCTATCATCCAACTTTTATGATCCAAATAAACTGGGGATCTTTACATACCAAAATAAAAATCGTAAAGTTGGACAACCAAAACGGGGACACCCTCATATGCAGATATAAATAGATCCAAACCAACATTTATTTATTTTCACTCTATAAGACTCGCAGCTGCATAGCGCTATCCCAATCACTCTTTCCCCTTTTCTAAACTCGGTGATAGTGTTTTTGAGGTTACATCACCATTTGGGACTAGCTAAGAGTCTGAGTGTAGAATCTTTGTATTAACTCTAACCCTCTATAGTACTACAATAACCTCTTATACAAAGATCCACTCATTTCTTACCAAACTTGATTTATACACTCCAAATTGTGAAATTATTAACATTTAAAAAAACTATAAAATTATCAACACTCAAAATACTGAATAAAGAAATTCATCTATATTTTAAAGGAAATATAAATAATAAAAATTCGATAGAAATAAAAAGGACACGTGACTAAAGAATAGTTAAATACAAATATAAAATATGGACATCTTTAGCCATAGAGACTTAATACTTCAGAATATAGACACAAACACAAACAATAGAATGTACAACACATTAGAGACCACAAACATAGAAAACATTTATGCTGATCTAGAAGACATAATGTGTAAAGAAATAAAACATATACTAGAAATAAAATATATACAGAATTACATTAACTTAAAAATGGTGTCCAAAGAATGGTTTGAAGTGTTAGAAACAGCCTCAATTAACTTAATGAATATCATAGTCAAAGCAAGGAAATTACAACTAGACACAACTAAAGAGGAGATAGAAATAATTAAAGATAAACTAGGTAACATGGAAATAAAGGAAGATGACAAAAATATACAAAGTGAGATCATTAAAAGAATATCAGAATTAAAAGAATAAAACAAGTACAAATTTCAAACTGAAACTGTTTTTTAAATCTAGATGCCGGCATCTATGTGTTAGATTTTATTGTTTACTATTTTATGATAAGTACCCTATCTGTATAGGAATAAAATACATATATCTTAAAGCACTTGCTCCTCTTTCTTCTTATGCATCATTTTTTATAATTATGCATCATTTTTTATAATAATATCTATAAGATACATATATATATAAAAAACATAGGACACAAGACTATTTCTAAAAATATAGTAAATACTCTATTATCCAGGTATACGATCTAAATAAGACTGTTTCTTAAAAATATAGTAAATACTCTATCATCCAACTTTTATGATCCAAATAAACTGGGGATCTTTACATACCAAAATAAAAATCGCAAAGTTGGACAACCAAAACGGGGACACCCTCATATGCAGATATAAATAGATCCAAACCAACATTTATTTATTTTCACTCTATAAGACTCGCAGCTGCATAGCGCTATCCCAATCACTCTTTCCCCTTTTCTAAACAAGGATTAGAATGTACTTTTATGTGAAATTTGGGACTCCACAAATATATTTATTATTATTACTTTTTTTATTTACCATCGGGGGGTGCACCATGGCCTCCTGTTCATTAGTTCCACCTCTTTTTTGTATCCTTTGTTAAAAATATCTAGGTAGGCGCAAGAGCATCAATGCTCTAATCAGAGCTAGTTGCTGATTGGTGGCTGGTCTTTTTATTGGCACGTGTCTATCACTCTAGAGCAGGGGTTTTAAATCCTGTCCTCAGACCTCCCTAACAGGGCAGATTTTTAGGATTACCTTTGGTGAGAGTAGGTTAATAAACATGTTTACTAATCAGCTGATTATTTCACCTGTGCTCTGAAAATCTGGCCTTTTAGGGAGGTCTGAGGACAGGTTGGAAAACCCCTTCTCTAGACCAATGAAAACCTGCAAATCAGAATGTAGTCATTTCATTGGCTGCTAATATCTTTATTCTATGTTTGTCTCTGAAAAGTTTTCAAAGACACTTGCTAAATATAGGTATTTATATATTTGCATTGCTACATTATCTGAGTACACAAAATCCATATATATCAGAATTATCACAGTGTTATATTGTATACTTCAAAGTATTCAGGATTCAAGCACTTTGCAGGGACTGGAATACAGTTGTTAAGAATATGTCAAAATTAACTAAGCAGACAGCTATTTTGAATGCAGAACATGAAAAACCGAAATATACCCCAGAGTAAGTTACTCCCTCATCATGAATTTTCATATGCATATGAAATAGCAGCAATTAGACATGTTAAAAATATCTGCATGAAAAATAATGATAAAATGATTTGAAAAACTGAAAATTTGATTTTCTTCACAACTTCTTGGGGGTCAGTTTTTGAGTTGCTTACAAGGACAAAACTATTGGACTATATGCAACAAAAATAATATTATGAAAATCAAAATGTAATGTTCATAATTCAGATAGAGCATGTCATTTTAAGAGACTTCTCAGTTTAATTCTCTTATCAAATTTACTTATTTGTTGAAAAGCATACTTAGGTAAGCTCAGAAGCAGCAGTGCAGTACTAGATGCCAGATGGTGATTGGTGGCTATGCACATATGCCTCTTGTCATTGGCTCACCAGATGGGTTCAGCAAAAGTCCAAAGAAATATAATTATTATTATGTACCTTGAGATAAATCTCATCACATCACATGCTATCATTAGAACGCCACTTGTAAACTGGCCCATAATGTTTACATATTTAATAAAATAGCTGTATCTTATAGATACTAATAATATATGTTAATGAAACAGGGAATATGTAATATTTTAAAATTGATGTATCATTATGTTATGAATGATTATAATATAATGATATTAACCAGTCAGAGCAGTGTATGAGTTACCATGATTGACCAATCACAATTATTTAAACCTCTATAAATATTATTATTATTATCATCATTTATTTGTATAGCTCAACAAAATTCTGTAGCGCTGGGTACAAAGATAGGGATATACAATGACAAGGATTTGTGATAAAATACAAAAAGTAACAAACTAAACAAATCTAGTAGAGGAGGAAGAGGGCCCTGCTCTGGAGAGGCCCTACAGTCTACAGGTTTAGGGTGCAGAGACGTACGGTTTGGGGTACATGGATTGTAGTTGCAGCAGTGAGTCAGGCAGTTCAATAATTATTTTGGTTAGAATGAGAGATGGAGGAGAGATGGTAAGCCTCTCTGAATAGGTGAGTTTTCAAGGAGGTATCAGAAGCTATACAAGGTTGGAGACAGTCTTATGGCGTTGGGTAGAGAGTTCCAGAGGACAGGAGCAGCATGTGAGAAGTCTTGGAGATGGGAGTGGGACATAGAGATAACAGGAGTGGAGAGACGTAGGTTAGAGGTTTATTGAAGAGGACGATATGGGGAATATTTGAAGATGAGAGAGGAAATATAGTTGGTAGTTAGACTGTTGACTGCTTTGTAAGTTAGGGTGAATACTTTAAATTGTATTCTGGAGTGTATGGGGAGCCAGTGTAGAGAGTGGCAGAGCAGAGCAGCTGATGTAGATCGGCGACTTAGGTGGATGAATCTAGCAGAAGCATTCATAATAGATTGAAGGGAGGAGAGGCGGTTTTTCGGAAGGCCATTTAGAAGTAGATTGCAATAATCAATGTGTGACAAAATGAGGGAATTAATTAGTAATTTTGTAGCCTTCTTAGTAAGGAAGGTATGAATTCTGGAAATGTTGCGTAGCTGTGAACGGCAGGATTTGGTAAGCGCTTGTATATGTGGGTTGAATGTGAGTTCTGAGTCAAGTGTGACCCCAAGACAGTGGACCTGGGTTGAGGTGTTGAGAATAGAGTCTCTGACTGTCAGAGAAATGTCAGGTGTTGGATGTCTCGAAGAGGGGGGAATAAGAAGGAGCTCAATTTTGGACAGATTGAGTTGGAGGTAGTGTGAAGACATCCAAGAGGAAATTGCAGAAAGGCAGTTGAAAGTCTGGTTGAGTAAAGAGGGAGAGATATCAGGGGAGGAAAGATAGATTTGGGTATTATCAGCATATAAGTGGTACTGGAAGCCAAAGAAGGCTATAAGTTTTCCAAGGGAGGATGTATAGAGAGAGAAAAGCAAGGGACCAAAGACAGAGCATTGCGGTACTCCAACTGAGAGAGGCAAAGGATCAGAAGCAGGGTCAGAACTACTGGGGATGCAGAGGGCGCAACTGCAACCGGGCCCTGGAGGTCCCCCCCCTTAGGGGGGCCCCAGCCTCAGCACAAACTTTTTTTTTTAAATTATATTTTGTTTGTTTCTGACTGCTACCCATTGGCTCCTGACCTGACTGCACGTGTAGTCTCTCAATTGGCTCGTGACTGCATGTGTAGTTAGTGACAGTGAGACTGTGACTCTGCAGCGCGGCAGTCGCAGAGCTGAGTGAAGGCTGAGTGAAGAGGCATGCCAGTGCAATGGTGAGCTCAGTCGGTAATTGATCCCTGATACATCTAGCACTCGTCATATTAGCAATGCCCCATCTTTAACCGCACTGCTCATCTCCCTGTGTGTATAATGTCAGCCCAGGCTCTCTGTATGTCTTTACTCACGCTCCCTGTGTTATCTGGTTATCTGCCCCAGCACATTATCTGCCCCCCCCCATATCGCTCTCCAGCCTCTCCCTGCGTGTTTGTGACTTCCCCAAACTCTCTTCCCTTATACAGTTACTGTATATCCAGGTCTTGTGCTGACTACCTGTATCTGCTGCTCACTGCTTTGCTCTCAGTTCAGCGATGCATTATGGGCTCAATGCTTAAAGTATTTTTAACACTGTGTCCATTTAAGATCACTAAAATAGCAAATCATCACATTGTATACTGTGTCAGTGGTAGAACACTACTGTGTAGCCTATAATCCTAATCCCTTTATATATATATATATATATATATATATATATATATATATATATATATATATATATACTGTAGATATATAGATAGATATAGATATATTCATATATATATATATATATATATATATATATATATATATATATATATATATATATATATAAATATTTATATATACATTTAATATAAACTCAGTCATAGTAGTAAAGAATTCTAGAAAAATGTAGAGAAGGCGCCACATAGCGTAATTCTGTAAAAGTATATCTTATATAGTATGTTGAATATGATACACTCACATTTGGTGAAACACTAAATTGTAGTGCAAACTGGGCAGACCGGATCCTCAGAGTTGTCCGGTAAAACTCTCCTCTTGGTACAGGAAGCACAGATTCTTATGGTAACTCTCCCCTCGCAGTAGATTTGTGTTTTGATTACCCTTTAAGTTCCACCTCTCTGCTCCAAACTGACAGGTGATGGGAATAGGTCACCAAAAGATTAAAAAGTAGCAAGTTGCTTAAATCAAGTGTTTATTAAACACAAACTATGTACAGCAACGCGTTTCTCAGTATCCAAACGGTTTCCTCAGGCTGATCAGAAATAGTAAGGAGTAGAGGCCCTTTGCTTTAGCTGATTACAGGTAATTTGTTACTTTAGCAAGAGTGATTTCTGTTGCTTGTTTAGGGCAGAAACCAGATTGTAGTGGATCAACTAAGGAGTTAGCTGTGAGAAATTGAGTTAGCCGATTATAGACTAGTCGTTCCAATAATTTTGAAGCAAAGGGAAGTAAGAAGACTGGTCGATAGAAGGGGTGGAGGGGTCAAGTGAGGGCTTTTTTAGGATTGGTATAATTGATGCATGTTTGAATGTATTAGGAAATGTGTCAGTGGTGAGAGATTGGTTAAAGAGATGAGTTAGGGTAGGGGTTAGTGAAGCAGAGAGAGAGGGAAGAGGTTGTGAAGGAATAGGGTCAAGTGTGCAGGTTGTGAGATGAGCCAAATATAGGAGAACAAAGACGTCTTCCTCTGTTAGAGGAGGGAAGTAGCATAGAGGTTTGTTAATAGAAGGGGTGGGTAGGAGTTCTTTGGTTTGGGTTTGGTTTGAGGAGTGTGAGGTGTAGATATATTTTCTAATTGTGTAAATTTTATTTTTTAAGGAAGTGATCAGCAAAAATCTGAGCAGTGAGATTGGTAGTGGACAAGGGTGCAGGCATTAAAGGTTGGGAACAGCTTTCCGGGGTTGGTGGTGAGGTGAACGTTGTCCAGAAGTATTAAATTGTTAAATATAAATATATATATATATATATATATATATATATATATATATATATATATATATATATATATATATATATATATATAAAAAGTATATATATTGTATATATATATTTCCATCATGCCTGTACCTTTAATGAGGGGTAAGGCTAAATCCTTTATAAGCTTCCTTCCTCCTCAGCCTAATTGCTTGTTATTTTGTATCCACGTTAGGACGTTACCTGACAAGCTCTCCTTGTTGTTCCTGATATCTTTCTAAAAAGATTGCCTTAGTTCATTGTAAACCGTCATTATGGTTTCCAGCTGCAACCCCAGACTGCTCTCTCTCCTGCTGCGCGTCTAACAGCTTAGCTGCTGAGCTCTCACGCTAACTATGATCCTCCCTGCTCTCTCCGGCACCGGACTCAGACGCACCACACTCCGCCTCTGTAAGTCTCCACGGACCGGCACCTGTTTAATAGCTATTCTGCCACTTCACCAACCAGGTATTTCCCCAATGTTCCCCATCTACAAAATGTATACATTTCAGCTGCTTGGTTTACTCTGCTAAGGATTGTGTCTGTGATTTTTTCCCTTTTTTCATGCTATCTCAATTGTTCTCCTCTTTACACTCTCCCAGTTAGCTTCATATTATTGCTTATATTCATCCTATCGTCCTAATACCCTGTTACCCATGATTCAAACAGACTTAAAAGTGTCAGCCACTATCAACTATCGATGCAATCACTTCTGAGTTTGTAATAACAATTGCTACATGTGTTTACTGTTTCTTCCTAAACATGACCAACAGTATATCACTCTGTTAGCTACAGATATATCATTGTATCAATTATTTGTACTATGTCTCACAACGAATTGTTATGTTAGTTCTGCACATTTGATTCATTTCAGTTATCTGACATAATAACAAGCCACAACCAATGGATCTAGCAGAACTCTCTGATCACGTGGTTAACCTCTCACAGAGAGTCAACCTCCTTACTCAAGGGTTAAGAGAATTGCAGGTGGAGAATCAGACACTACGTGACATCATTAAAGGTACAGCAGCAATAAAACATGTTTGTCCAGAAA
The DNA here is from genome assembly GCF_027579735.1 of Bombina bombina. NCBI lineage: Eukaryota > Metazoa > Chordata > Amphibia > Anura > Bombinatoridae > Bombina > Bombina bombina. Next base: position 268,289,740 of record NC_069505.1, on the reverse strand, counting down.
CAGTGCATGAACCTATAGTCTCTTTACCAGAGGTATTTGCAGGTGACAGAAGTCATTTTAGGGATTTTCAAAATGCCTGCGCATTACTTTTTACAATGAAGCCAAAAACCTACAGTACAGACAGACAGAAAGTACTCAAAGTAATATCTTTTTTAAGATCCGAAACCAGGACTTGGGCTAATAGTTATTATGAACAGAATGACCCAATTCTAGATTCCTTATAGGCCTTCTTTCAAGCAATGGCACTACTCTATGATGATCCATGTAAGCAAATAACGTCAGAAACCCAGATGAGAGCTTTGAGACAAGGAAAGAGACCTGTGGAGGACTATGTAGCGTAGTTAAAAGATTATCCAAGGATACGCAGTGGAATAATATTTCACTCAGAAACCAGTTTTGTCTTGGTTTGTCAGAAACACTCAAAGACGAGCTCTCAAGATTAGTAATTCTTGAAGCTCTGGATGGTCTAATATCTCTTGCTATACAAATTGATTGCTGTATCAGTGAGAGAAAAAAGGAAAAATTCTCTTACGAATCCTTACCCATGCGATCAGTACAAAAAAGTCCACAACCTACCAAAGCCACAGAAGAGGCTATGGAAGTGGGGTTCATCAGGGGACCACTGAAACCAGAGGAGAAACTGAGAAAGAAGGTAAACAATCTTTGTCTCTATTGTGCTTCAAAACTTCACGAAGTAAAGGACTGTCCAAACCTTGCTAGAAACAAGAAAGATAAGCAAATTGATCTACCTTCTAGCATTACCACAAATAGTCATGTGAATACTTATTGTGTACTACCTTTCTCCCTACAGTGGGATCGTCATCGGATATCTCTGAAGGCCATTACTGATTCTGGTGCCTCAGGAAACTTTGTAGATTTAAGCAGTGTTTGTGAAAATAAAATACCCATAGTTAAAAAACAACATCCCCTTGTGCTTCGTTTATTTGATGGTACACATGTTGCAAATGGACCTATTACACACCATAAGAAGATAATAAGGTCTCGGCCATTGTAAATTGGCCTAAACCAAACAATAAAAAATATCTTCAAAGTTTCTTAGGGTTTTCCAACTTTTATCGGAAGTTTGTAATAAAATAATTCAACAATAGTAAAACCCTTAACAAGACTCACAGGAAAAAATACACCTTTCCATTGGACCAACGAAGTACAACATTCATTCGACTTCCTCAAAACCGAACCCTCTCCACCAGACAGGTAAGGTGGAGCCTATATTTCTCAAGATTTAATTTTCACATAACTTACCGCCCAGGATCCAAAAATGGTAAAGCGGATGCCCTGTCAAGATTAGATCCTCCTAACCTCTCTAAAATTTCATCTACTGTGATTCCTATGGAACATATCATCGCACTTACATCGAGATTGCATCGCTCTGTACAAGAAGCCCAAGAACAGGACCATACCATCACGACCTATGATCTTACCAAACAGCAAGATGGGGTATACTTCTATGGTGACCATCTATATATCCAGGCATCATTAAGACATGAGATTCTCCGTATTACTCATGACTCACTTCTATGTGGTCATCCCGGTATTAACAACACCGTAAATCTCCTCAAAAGATCCTTCTGCTGGCCAAAGATGTATGACTCAGTAAAGAATTACATTGACAATTGTTCAATCTGTGTACTCTCTAAAAATGATCATACTAAACCTTATGGTTTACTCCTAACCTTGCCCATTCCAGACCGTCCTTGAAAGGAAATTGCAATGGATTTCATAGTCGACTTACCCAAGTCCTCTTCCTTCACTACAATTTTAGTTGTAGTAGACCGATTCACTAAAATGGCACATTTTCTTCCTACACAAAGACTTCCTAACTCATCTCAGACTGCAGACTTGTTCATCAACAACATTGTCAAACTCCATGGTTTACCTTCATCCATACTAACTGACAGAGGTACCCAGTTTACCTCCAAATTCTGGACATTTCTTTGCAAAAGATTGAATATTGAAAGGAAACTCACCACTTCTTACCACCCTCAAACTAATGGACAGTGTGAAAGAACAAAGCAATCTCTAGAACAATACTTACGGATCTACTGTTCACAAGAACAAGAAACATGGGCTGATTATATTAGTACTGCAGAATTCACATACAATAATTCTATCAACCAAACTTAAAAAATGTCACCTTTCTACGCCAACTATGGATACCATCCCAGTTTCCACTTACTTCCGACTTCACAGATTCCCTCACCTCAAGTTAATAATGTTGTCATTGATCTATCACTGCGTTTTCAACTCCTTCGAGAAACTATCACGGAATCCCAGAAGAAACACAAGTATTATTATGACCTCCATCATAGAACCCCTCCTGTATACCAGGTAGGTGACAAGGTGTGGCTTTCCACTCAACATCTCAAACTTCGTACACCATCTCGAAAGTTCACCCAGTTATATGTGGGCCCTTTCTCTATAAGTGGTATAATCAATAAAAATGCAGTTAGATTAAATCTCCCCGCTCACTACCGAATACACCCTGTATTCCATGTCTACCTTCTATATCCATGTAAGATATCCACTATCCCCACATTGTCTTCCGGAGCTCCACCACTAAACCCCCAACCGGACCTGGAGTATAAAGTATCCGCTATTCTTGACACCAGGAGATTCCGTGGTCAGTTGCAATATCTCATTCGCTGGAAAGGTTTCTCTACGGAGGAAGATTTCTGGCAACCAGCTTCCAACATATCTGCACAATGTTTGCTATCGGTTTTCCATCGCAGATTTCCTGACAGGCCTTCTCCTTAAATCCCTGGAGGGATTTCCTTGAGGGGGGAAACTGTTATATATTTCCATCATGCCTGTACCTTTAATAAGGGGTAGGGCTAAATCCTTTATAAGCTTCCTTCCTCCTCAGCCTAATTGCTTGTTATTTTGTATGCAAGTCTTCCATGTTAGGACGCTACTTGACAAGCTCTCCTTGTTGTTCCTGATATCCTCCGGAGAGGCCCTACAGTCTACAGGTTTAGGGTGCAGAGACGTACGGTTTGGGGTACATGGATTGTAGCTGCAGCAGTGAGTCAGGCAGTTCAATAATTATTTTGGTTAGAATGAGAGATGGAGGAGAGATGGTAAGCCTCTCTGAATAGGTGAGTTTTCAAGGAGGTACCAGAAGCTATACAAGGTTGGAGACAGTCTTATGGAGTGGGGTAGAGAGTTCCAGAGGACAGGAGCAGCACGTGAGAAGTCTTGGAGATGGGAGTGGGACACAGAGATAACAGGAGTGGAGAGACGTAGGTTAGAGGTTGATTGAAGAGGACGATATGGGGAATATTTGGAGATGAGAGAGGAAATATAGTTGGTAGTTAGACTGTTGACTGCTTTGTAAGTTAGGGTTAATACTTTAAATTGTATTCTGGAGTGTATGGGGAGCCAGTGTAGAGAGTGGCAGAGCGGAGCAGCTGATGTAGATCGGCGACTTAGGTGGATGAATCTAGCAGAAGCATTCATAATAGATTGAAGGGAGGAGAGGCGTTTTTTTGGAAGGCCATTTAGAAGTAGATTGCAATAATCAATGTGTGACAAAATGAGGGAATTAATTAGTAATTTTGCAGCCTTCTTAGTAAGGAAGGTACGAATTCTTTAAATGTTGCGTAGCTGTGAACGGCAGGATTTGGTAAGCGCTTGTATATGTGGGTTGAATGTGAGTTCTGAGTCAAGTGTGACCCCAAGACAGTGGACCTGGGTTGAGGTGTTGAGAATAGAGTCTCTGACTGTCAGGGAAATGTCAGGTGTTGGATGTCTCGAAGAGGGGGAATAAGAAGCAGCTCAATTTTGGACGGATTGAGTTGGAGGTAGTGTGAAGACATCCAAGAGGAAATTGCAGAAAGGCAGTTGAAAGTCTGGTTGAGTAAAGAGGGAGAGATATCAGGGGAGGAAAGATAGATTTGGGTATTATCAGCATATAAGTGGTACTGGAAGCCAAAGGGAGGATGTATAGAGAGAGAAAAGCAAGGGACCAAAGACAGAGCCTTGCGGTACTCCAACTGAGAGAGGCAAAGGATCAGAAGCAGGGTCAGAACTACTGGGGATGCAGAGGGCGCAACTGCAACCGGGCCCTGGAGGTGTCCCCCCCCCTTAGGGGGGCCCAAGCCTCAGCACAAACTTTGTAAACCGTCATTATGGTTTCCAGCTGCAACCCCAGACTGCTCTCTCTCCTGCTGCGCGTCTAACAGCTTAGCTGCTGATCTCTCACGCTAACTATGATCCTCCCTGCTCTCTCTGGCACCGGACTCAGGTGCACCACACTCCGCCTCTGTAAGTCTCCACGGACCGGCACCTGTTTAATAGCTATTCTGCCACTTCACCAACCAGGTATTTCCCCAATGTTCCCCATCTACAAAATGTATACATTTCAGCTGCTTGGGTTACTCTGCTAAGGATTGTGTCTGTGATTTTTTACCCTTTTTTCATGCTATCTCAGTTGTTCTCCTCTTAACACTCTCCCAGTTAGCTTCATATTATTGCTTATATTCATCCTATCGTCCTAATACCCTGTTACCCATGATTCAAACAGACTTAGAAGTGTCAGCCAATATCAACTATCGATGCAATCACTTCTGAGTTTGTAATAACAATTGCTACATGTGTTTACTGTTTCTTCCTAAACATGACCAACAGTATATCACTCTGTTAGCTACAGATATATCATTGTATCAATTATTTGTACTATGTCTCACAACGAATTGTTATGTTAGTTCTGCACATTTGATTCATTTCAGTTATCTGACATAATAACAAGCCAGAACCAATGGATCTAGCAGAACTCTCTGATCACGTGGTTAACCTCTAACAGAGAGTCGACCTCCTTACTCAAGGGTTAAGAGAATTGCAGGTGGAGAATCAGACACTACGTGACATCATTAAAGGTACAGCAGCAATAAAACATGTTTGTCCAGAAACAGTGCATGAACCTATAGTCTCTTTACCAGAGGTATTTGCAGGTGACAGAAGTCATTTTAGGGATTTTCAAAATGCCTGCTCATTACTTTTTACAATGAAGCCAAAAACCTACAGTACAGACAGACAGAAAGTACTCACAGTAATATCTTTTTTAAGATCCAAAACCAGGACTTGGGCTAATAGTTATTATGAACAGAATAACCCAATTCTAGATTCCTTATAGGCCTTCTTTCAAGCAATGGCACTACTCTATGATGATCCATGTAAGCAAATAACGTCAGAAACCCAGATGAGAGCTTTGAGACAAGGAAAGAGACCTGTGGAGGACAATATAGCGTAGTTAAAAGATTATCCAAGGATACGCAGTGGAATAATATTTCACTCAGAAACCAGTTTCGTCTTGGTTTGTCAGAAACACTCAAAGACGAGCTCTCAAGATTAGTAATTCTTGAAGCTCTGGATGGTCTAATATCTCTTGCTATACAAATTGATCGCTATATCAGAGGGAGAAAAAAGGAAAAATTCTCTTACGAATCCTCATCCATGCGATCAGTACAAAAAAGTCCACAACCTACCAAAGCCACAGAAGAGGCTATGGAAGTGGGGTTCATCAGGGGACCACTGAAACCAGAGGAGAAACTGAGAAGGAATGTAAATAATCTTTGTCTCTATTGTGCTTCAAAACTTCACGAAGTAAAGGACTGTCCAAACCTTGCTAGAAACAAGAAACGTAAGCAAATTGATCTACCTTCTAGCATTACCACAAATAGTCATGTGAATACTTATTGTGTACTACCTTTCTCCCTACAGTGGGATCGTCATCGGATATCTCTGAAGGCCGTTATTGATTCCGGTGCCTCAGGAAACTTTGTAGATTTAAGCATTGTTTGTGAAAATAAAATACCCATAGTTAAAAAACAACATCCCCTTGTGCTTCGTTTATTTGATGGTATACATGTTGCAAATGGACCTATTACACACCATACCCAACCAATATTAGTCACAACACTACACGGATATGCTGAATACCTCTCATTTGATGTTACACCTTCCCCATTATTCCCAATTATTGTGGGCTTAAAATGGTTAAGGGTACACCAACCTACAATAGATTGGTCCTCACTTATACGTCACTTCCACTCAGACTATTGCAATAATTCTTGTTTCAATTCTATCTCTACATTAGATGTAACAAAGCCAAACTACACTCCACCTCTACCCATACCAAAAGAGTATTCTCAGTTTGCAGAAGTTTTTGACAAAAAGGAGGCTGAATCCTTACCTCCCCAGTACGATTGTCCTATAGATTTGTACCCAGGATCAACTGTTCTACTTGGTCACATATATCCCCTCTCACAGCCAGAGTTGAAGTATTTAAAGGAATATTTAGACTTAAATTTAAAGAAGGGGTTTATAAGACCATCAACTTCTCCTGCAGGTGCAAGTATATTTTTGTCCGTAATAAGGACGATACCATTCGTCCTATTGTGGACTATAGACAGTTAAATAAACTAGCTATAAAAAATCGTTACCCACTCCCTCTAATCAACTAATTAATTGAGAGGTTATCTACCGCTACAATATTCACAAAACTAGATTTAAGGGGAGCTTACAACCTCATACGAATTTGAAGTGGAGACAAGTGGCTTACTGCCTTCCGTACTAGGTATGGACATTATGAATATACAATGATGTCATTCGGGCTCTACAATGCCCCCGCCACATTTCAAAATTTAATTAATGAAATTTTCCGTGATATACTCGATGTTTATGTCATCATCTACCTAGATGACATTTTAATATATTCAGACAATATTCAAGATCACATACAACATGTAACAACAGTTCTAACACGTTTATGTGAGAACAGTCTTTACACCAAACCAGAAAAATGTATATTTCACTCACACAAAATCTCCTTCCTTGGATATATCATCACACCTCAAGGAATACATATGGAAGATAATAAGGTCTCGGCCATTGTAAATTGGCCTAAACCAAACAATAAAAAATATCTTCAAAGTTTCTTAGGGTTTTCCAACTTTTATCGGAAGTTTGTAAAAAAAAAAATTCAACAATAGTAAAACCCTTAACAAGACTCACAGGAAAAAATACACCTTTCCATTGGACCAACGAAGTACAACATTCATTCGACTTCCTTAAAACCGAACCCTCTCCGCCAGACAGGTAAGGTGGAGCCTATATTTCTCAAGATTTAATTTTCACATAACTTACCGCCCAGGATCCAAAAATGGTAAAGCGGTTGCCCTGTCAAGATTAGATCCTCCTAACCTCTCTAAAATTTCATCTACTGTGATTCCTACGGAACATATCATCGCACTTACATCGAGATTGCATCGCTCTGTACAAGAAGCCCAAGAACAGGACCATACCATCACGACCTATGATCTTACCAAACAGCAAGATGGGGTATACTTCTATGGTGACCATCTATATATCCAGGCATCATTAAGACATGAGATTCTCCGTATTACTCATGACTCACTTCTATGTGGTCATCCCGGTATTAACAACACCGTAAATCTCCTCAAAAGATCCTTCTGCTGGCCAAAGATGTATGACTCAGTAAAGAATTACATTGACAATTGTTCAATCTGTGTACTCTCTAAAAATGATCATACTAAACCTTATGGTTTACTCCTAACCTTGCCCATTCCAGACCGTCCTTGAAAGGAAATTGCAATGGATTTCATAGTCGACTTACCCAAGTCCTCTTCCTTCACTACAATTTTAGTTGTAGTAGACCGATTCACTAAAATGGCACATTTTCTTCCTACACAAAGACTTCCTAACTCATCTCAGACTGCAGACTTGTTCATCAACAACATTGTCAAACTCCATGGTTTACCTTCATCCATACTAACTGACAGAGGTACCCAGTTTACCTCCAAATTCTGGACATTTCTTTGCAAAAGATTGAATATTGAAAGGAAACTCACCACTTCTTACCACCCTCAAACTAATGGACAGTGTGAAAGAACAAAGCAATCTCTAGAACAATACTTACGGATCTACTGTTCACAAGAACAAGAAACATGGGCTGATTATATTAGTACTGCAGAATTCACATACAATAATTCTATCAACCAAACTTAAAAAATGTCACCTTTCTACGCCAACTATGGATACCATCCCAGTTTCCACTTACTTCCGACTTCACAGATTCCCTCACCTCAAGTTAATAATGTTGTCATTGATCTATCACTGCGTTTTCAACTCCTTCGAGAAACTATCACGGAATCCCAGAAGAAACACAAGTATTATTATGACCTCCATCATAGAACCCCTCCTGTATACCAGGTAGGTGACAAGGTGTGGCTTTCCACTCAACATCTCAAACTTCGTACACCATCTCGAAAGTTCACCCAGTTATATGTGGGCCCTTTCTCTATAAGTGGTATAATCAATAAAAATGCAGTTAGATTAAATCTCCCCGCTCACTACCGAATACACCCTGTATTCCATGTCTACCTTCTATATCCATGTAAGATATCCACTATCCCCACATTGTCTTCCGGAGCTCCACCACTAAACCCCCAACCGGACCTGGAGTATAAAGTATCCGCTATTCTTGACACCAGGAGATTCCGTGGTCAGTTGCAATATCTCATTCGCTGGAAAGGTTTCTCTACGGAGGAAGATTTCTGGCAACCAGCTTCCAACATATCTGCACAATGTTTGCTATCGGTTTTCCATCGCAGATTTCCTGACAGGCCTTCTCCTTAAATCCCTGGAGGGATTTCCTTGAGGGGGGAAACTGTTATATATTTCCATCATGCCTGTACCTTTAATAAGGGGTAGGGCTAAATCCTTTATAAGCTTCCTTCCTCCTCAGCCTAATTGCTTGTTATTTTGTATGCAAGTCTTCCATGTTAGGACGCTACTTGACAAGCTCTCCTTGTTGTTCCTGATATCCTCCGGAGAGGCCCTACAGTCTACAGGTTTAGGGTGCAGAGACGTACGGTTTGGGGTACATGGATTGTAGCTGCAGCAGTGAGTCAGGCAGTTCAATAATTATTTTGGTTAGAATGAGAGATGGAGGAGAGATGGTAAGCCTCTCTGAATAGGTGAGTTTTCAAGGAGGTACCAGAAGCTATACAAGGTTGGAGACAGTCTTATGGAGTGGGGTAGAGAGTTCCAGAGGACAGGAGCAGCACGTGAGAAGTCTTGGAGATGGGAGTGGGACACAGAGATAACAGGAGTGGAGAGACGTAGGTTAGAGGTTGATTGAAGAGGACGATATGGGGAATATTTGGAGATGAGAGAGGAAATATAGTTGGTAGTTAGACTGTTGACTGCTTTGTAAGTTAGGGTTAATACTTTAAATTGTATTCTGGAGTGTATGGGGAGCCAGTGTAGAGAGTGGCAGAGCGGAGCAGCTGATGTAGATCGGCGACTTAGGTGGATGAATCTAGCAGAAGCATTCATAATAGATTGAAGGGAGGAGAGGCGTTTTTTTGGAAGGCCATTTAGAAGTAGATTGCAATAATCAATGTGTGACAAAATGAGGGAATTAATTAGTAATTTTGCAGCCTTCTTAGTAAGGAAGGTACGAATTCTTTAAATGTTGCGTAGCTGTGAACGGCAGGATTTGGTAAGCGCTTGTATATGTGGGTTGAATGTGAGTTCTGAGTCAAGTGTGACCCCAAGACAGTGGACCTGGGTTGAGGTGTTGAGAATAGAGTCTCTGACTGTCAGGGAAATGTCAGGTGTTGGATGTCTCGAAGAGGGGGAATAAGAAGCAGCTCAATTTTGGACGGATTGAGTTGGAGGTAGTGTGAAGACATCCAAGAGGAAATTGCAGAAAGGCAGTTGAAAGTCTGGTTGAGTAAAGAGGGAGAGATATCAGGGGAGGAAAGATAGATTTGGGTATTATCAGCATATAAGTGGTACTGGAAGCCAAAGGGAGGATGTATAGAGAGAGAAAAGCAAGGGACCAAAGACAGAGCCTTGCGGTACTCCAACTGAGAGAGGCAAAGGATCAGAAGCAGGGTCAGAACTACTGGGGATGCAGAGGGCGCAACTGCAACCGGGCCCTGGAGGTGTGTCCCCCCCCTTAGGGGGGCCCAAGCCTCAGCACAAACTTTGTAAACCGTCATTATGGTTTCCAGCTGCAACCCCAGACTGCTCTCTCTCCTGCTGCGCGTCTAACAGCTTAGCTGCTGATCTCTCACGCTAACTATGATCCTCCCTGCTCTCTCTGGCACCGGACTCAGGTGCACCACACTCCGCCTCTGTAAGTCTCCACGGACCGGCACCTGTTTAATAGCTATTCTGCCACTTCACCAACCAGGTATTTCCCCAATGTTCCCCATCTACAAAATGTATACATTTCAGCTGCTTGGGTTACTCTGCTAAGGATTGTGTCTGTGATTTTTTACCCTTTTTTCATGCTATCTCAGTTGTTCTCCTCTTAACACTCTCCCAGTTAGCTTCATATTATTGCTTATATTCATCCTATCGTCCTAATACCCTGTTACCCATGATTCAAACAGACTTAGAAGTGTCAGCCAATATCAACTATCGATGCAATCACTTCTGAGTTTGTAATAACAATTGCTACATGTGTTTACTGTTTCTTCCTAAACATGACCAACAGTATATCACTCTGTTAGCTACAGATATATCATTGTATCAATTATTTGTACTATGTCTCACAACGAATTGTTATGTTAGTTCTGCACATTTGATTCATTTCAGTTATCTGACATAATAACAAGCCAGAACCAATGGATCTAGCAGAACTCTCTGATCACGTGGTTAACCTCTAACAGAGAGTCGACCTCCTTACTCAAGGGTTAAGAGAATTGCAGGTGGAGAATCAGACACTACGTGACATCATTAAAGGTACAGCAGCAATAAAACATGTTTGTCCAGAAACAGTGCATGAACCTATAGTCTCTTTACCAGAGGTATTTGCAGGTGACAGAAGTCATTTTAGGGATTTTCAAAATGCCTGCTCATTACTTTTTACAATGAAGCCAAAAACCTACAGTACAGACAGACAGAAAGTACTCACAGTAATATCTTTTTTAAGATCCAAAACCAGGACTTGGGCTAATAGTTATTATGAACAGAATAACCCAATTCTAGATTCCTTATAGGCCTTCTTTCAAGCAATGGCACTACTCTATGATGATCCATGTAAGCAAATAACGTCAGAAACCCAGATGAGAGCTTTGAGACAAGGAAAGAGACCTGTGGAGGACAATATAGCGTAGTTAAAAGATTATCCAAGGATACGCAGTGGAATAATATTTCACTCAGAAACCAGTTTCGTCTTGGTTTGTCAGAAACACTCAAAGACGAGCTCTCAAGATTAGTAATTCTTGAAGCTCTGGATGGTCTAATATCTCTTGCTATACAAATTGATCGCTATATCAGAGGGAGAAAAAAGGAAAAATTCTCTTACGAATCCTCATCCATGCGATCAGTACAAAAAAGTCCACAACCTACCAAAGCCACAGAAGAGGCTATGGAAGTGGGGTTCATCAGGGGACCACTGAAACCAGAGGAGAAACTGAGAAGGAATGTAAATAATCTTTGTCTCTATTGTGCTTCAAAACTTCACGAAGTAAAGGACTGTCCAAACCTTGCTAGAAACAAGAAACGTAAGCAAATTGATCTACCTTCTAGCATTACCACAAATAGTCATGTGAATACTTATTGTGTACTACCTTTCTCCCTACAGTGGGATCGTCATCGGATATCTCTGAAGGCCGTTATTGATTCCGGTGCCTCAGGAAACTTTGTAGATTTAAGCATTGTTTGTGAAAATAAAATACCCATAGTTAAAAAACAACATCCCCTTGTGCTTCGTTTATTTGATGGTATACATGTTGCAAATGGACCTATTACACACCATACCCAACCAATATTAGTCACAACACTACACGGATATGCTGAATACCTCTCATTTGATGTTACACCTTCCCCATTATTCCCAATTATTGTGGGCTTAAAATGGTTAAGGGTACACCAACCTACAATAGATTGGTCCTCACTTATACGTCACTTCCACTCAGACTATTGCAATAATTCTTGTTTCAATTCTATCTCTACATTAGATGTAACAAAGCCAAACTACACTCCACCTCTACCCATACCAAAAGAGTATTCTCAGTTTGCAGAAGTTTTTGACAAAAAGGAGGCTGAATCCTTACCTCCCCAGTACGATTGTCCTATAGATTTGTACCCAGGATCAACTGTTCTACTTGGTCACATATATCCCCTCTCACAGCCAGAGTTGAAGTATTTAAAGGAATATTTAGACTTAAATTTAAAGAAGGGGTTTATAAGACCATCAACTTCTCCTGCAGGTGCAAGTATATTTTTGTCCGTAATAAGGACGATACCATTCGTCCTATTGTGGACTATAGACAGTTAAATAAACTAGCTATAAAAAATCGTTACCCACTCCCTCTAATCAACTAATTAATTGAGAGGTTATCTACCGCTACAATATTCACAAAACTAGATTTAAGGGGAGCTTACAACCTCATACGAATTTGAAGTGGAGACAAGTGGCTTACTGCCTTCCGTACTAGGTATGGACATTATGAATATACAATGATGTCATTCGGGCTCTACAATGCCCCCGCCACATTTCAAAATTTAATTAATGAAATTTTCCGTGATATACTCGATGTTTATGTCATCATCTACCTAGATGACATTTTAATATATTCAGACAATATTCAAGATCACATACAACATGTAACAACAGTTCTAACACGTTTATGTGAGAACAGTCTTTACACCAAACCAGAAAAATGTATATTTCACTCACACAAAATCTCCTTCCTTGGATATATCATCACACCTCAAGGAATACATATGGAAGATAATAAGGTCTCGGCCATTGTAAATTGGCCTAAACCAAACAATAAAAAATATCTTCAAAGTTTCTTAGGGTTTTCCAACTTTTATCGGAAGTTTGTAAAAAAAAAAATTCAACAATAGTAAAACCCTTAACAAGACTCACAGGAAAAAATACACCTTTCCATTGGACCAACGAAGTACAACATTCATTCGACTTCCTTAAAACCGAACCCTCTCCGCCAGACAGGTAAGGTGGAGCCTATATTTCTCAAGATTTAATTTTCACATAACTTACCGCCCAGGATCCAAAAATGGTAAAGCGGTTGCCCTGTCAAGATTAGATCCTCCTAACCTCTCTAAAATTTCATCTACTGTGATTCCTACGGAACATATCATCGCACTTACATCGAGATTGCATCGCTCTGTACAAGAAGCCCAAGAACAGGACCATACCATCACGACCTATGATCTTACGAAACAGCAAGATGGGGTATACTACTATGGTGACCATCTATATATCCAGGCATCATTAAGACATGAGATTCTCCGTATTACTCATGACTCACTTCTATGTGGTCATCCCGGTATTATCAACACCGTAAATCTCCTCAAAAGATCCTTCTGGTGGCCAATGATGTATGACTCAATAAAGAATTACATTGACAATTGTTCAATCTGTGTACTCTCTAAAAATTATCATACTAAACCTTATGGTTTACTCCTAACCTTGCCTATTCCAGACCGTCCTTGAAAGGAAATTGCAATGGATTTCATAGTCGACTTACCCAAGTCCTCTTCCTTTACTACAATTTTAGTTGTAGTAGACCGATTCACTAAAATGGCACATTTTCTTCCTACACAAAGACTTCCTAACTCATCTCAGACTGCAGACTTGTTCATTAACAACATTGTCAAACTCCATGGTTTACCTTCATCCATACTCACTGACAGAGGTACCCAGTTTACCTCCAAATTCTGGACATTTCTTTGTAAAAGATTGAATATTGAAAGGAAACTCACCACTTCTTACCACCCTCAAACTAATGGACAGTGTAAAAGAACAAACCAATCTCTAGAACAATACTTACGGATCTACTGTTCACAAGAACAAGAAACATGGGCTGATTATATTAGTACTGCAGAATTCACATACAATAATTCTATCAACCAAACTAAAAAGATGTCACCTTTCTACGCCAACTATGGATACCATCCCAGTTTCCACTTACTTCCGACTTCACAGATTCCCTCACCTCAAGTTAATAATGTTGTCATTGATCTATCACTGCGTTTTCAACTCCTTCGAGAAACTATCACGGAATCCCAGAAGAAACACAAGTATTATTATGACCTCCATCATAGAACCCCTCCTGTATACCAGGTAGGTGACAAGGTGTGGCTTTTCACTCAACATCTCAAACTTCGTACACCATCTCGAAAGTTCCCCCAGTTATACGTGGGCCCTTTCTCTATAAGTGGTATAATCAATAAAAATGCAGTTAGATTAAATCTCCCCGCTCACTGCCGAATACACCCTGTATTCCATGTCTACCTTCTATATCCATGTAAGATATCCACTATCCCCACATTGTCTTCTGGAGCTCCACCACTAAACCCCCAACCGGACCTGGAGTATAAAGTATCCGCTATTCTTGACACCAGGAGATTCCGTGGTCAGTTGCAATATCTCATTTGCTTGAAAGGTTTCTCTACGGAGGAAGATTCCTGGCAACCAGCTTCCAATATATCTGCACCATGTCTGCTATCGGTTTTCCATCGCAGATTTCCTGACAGGCCTTCTCCTTAAATCCCTGGAGGGATTTCCTTGAGGGGGGAAACTGTTATATATTTCCATCATGCCTGTACCTTTAATAAGGGGTAGGGCTAAATCCTTTATAAGCTTCCTTCCTCCTCAGCCTAATTGCTTGTTATTTTGTATGCAAGTCTTCCATGTTAGGACGTTACTTGACAAGCTCTCCTTGTTGCTCCTGATATCTTTATAAAAAGATTGCCTTAGTTCATTGTAAACCGTCATAACGGTTTCCAGCTGCAACCCCAGACTTCTTCCGGCTCTCTCTCCTGCTGCACGTCTAACAGCTCAGCTGCTGATCTCTCACGCTAACTACGATCCTCCCTGCACCACACTCCGCCTCTGTAAGTCTCCATGGACCGGCACCTGTTTAACAGCTATTCCGCCACTTCACCAACCAGGTATTTCCCCATATGTTCCCCATCTACAAAATGTATACATTTCAGCTGCTTGGTTTCCGGAACTCTGCTAAGGATTGTGTCTGTGATTTTTTACCCTTTTTTCATGCTATCTCAGTTGTTCTCCTCTTTACACTCTCCCAGTTAGCTTTATATTATTGCTTATATTCATCCTAACCTCCTAGGATGAATATAAGCAAAAGTCTAATTGTGTCAATTTTATTTTTTAAGGAAGTGATCAGCAAAAATCTGAGCAGTGAGATTGGTAGTGGACAAGGGTGCAGGCATTAAAGGTTGGGAACAGCTTTCCGGGGTTGGTGGTGAGGTGAACGTTGTCCAGAAGTATTAAATTGTTAAATATAAATATATATATATATATATATATATATATATAAAGTATATATATTGTATATATATATTTCCATCATGCCTGTACCTTTAATGAGGGGTAGGGCTAAATCCTTTATAAGCTTCCTTCCTCCTCAGCCTAATTGCTTGTTATTTTGTATCCACGTTAGGACGTTACCTGACAAGCTCTCCTTGTTGTTCCTGATATCTTTCTAAAAAGATTGCCTTAGTTCATTGTAAACCGTCATTATGGTTTCCAGCTGCAACCCCAGACTGCTCTCTCTCCTGCTGCGCGTCTAACAGCTTAGCTTCTGATCTCTCAAGCTAACTATGATCCTCCCTGCTCTCTCCGGCACCGGACTCAGACGCACCACACTCCGCCTCTGTAAGTCTCCACGGACCGGCACCTGTTTAATAGCTATTCTGCCACTTCACCAACCAGGTATTTCCCCAATGTTCCCCATCTACAAAATGTATACATTTCAGCTGCTTGGTTTACTCTGCTAAGGATTGTGTCTGTGATTTTTTTACCCTTTTTCGTGCTATCTCAGTTGTTCTCCTCTTTACACTCTCCCAGTTAGCTTCATATTATTGCTTATATTCATCCTATCGTCCTAATACCCTGTTACCCATGATTCAAACAGACTTAAAAGTGTCAGCCACTATCAACTATCGATGCAATCACTTCTGAGTTTGTAATAACAATTGCTACATGTGTTTACTGTTTCTTCCTAAACATGACCAACAGTATATCACTCTGTTAGCTACAGATATATCATTGTATCAATTATTTGTACTATGTCTCACAACGAATTGTTATGTTAGTTCTGCACATTTGATTCATTTCAGTTATCTGACATAATAACAAGCCACAACCAATGGATCTAGCAGAACTCTCTGATCACGTGGTTAACCTCTCACAGAGAGTCGACCTCCTTACTCAAGGGTTAAGAGAATTGCAGGTGGAGAATCAGACACTACGTGACATCATTAAAGGTACAGCAGCAATAAAACATGTTTGTCCAGAAACAGTGCATGAACCTATAGTCTCTTTACCAGAGGTATTTGCAGGTGACAGAAGTCATTTTAGGGATTTTCAAAATGCCTGCTCATTACTTTTTACAATGAAGCCAAAAACCTACAGTACAGACAGACAGAAAGTACTCAAAGTAATATCTTTTTTAAGATCCGAAACCAGGACTTGGGCTAATAGTTATTATGAACAGAATGACCCAATTCTAGATTCCTTATAGGCCTTCTTTCAAGCAATGGCACTACTCTATGATGATCTATGTAAGCAAATAACGTCAGAAACCCAGATGAGAGCTTTGAGACAAGGAAAGAGACCTGTGGAGGACTATATAGCGTAGTTAAAAGATTATCCAAGGATACGCAGTGGAATAATATTTCACTCAGAAACCAGTTTCGTCTTGGTTTGTCAGAAACACTCAAAGACGAGCTCTCAAGATTAGTAATTCTTGAAGCTCTGGATGGTCTAATATCTCTTGCTATACAAATTGATCGCTGTATCAGAGAGAGAAAAAAGGAAAAATTCTCTTACGAATCCTTACCCATGCGATCAGTACAAAAAAGTCCACAACCTACCAAAGCCACAGAAGACGCTATGGAAGTGGGGTTCATCAGGGGACCACTGAAACCAGAGAAGAAACTGAGAAGGAAGGTAAACAATCTTTATCTCTATTGTGCTTCAAAACTTCATGAAGTAAAGGACTGTCCAAACGTTGCTAGAAACAAGAAAGGTAAGCAAATTGATCTATCTTCTAGCATTACCACAAATAGTTATGTGAATACTTATTGTGTACTACCTTTCTCCCTACAGTGGGATCGTCATCGGATATCTCTGAAGGCTGTTACTGATTCTGGTGCCTAAGGAAACTTTGTAGATTTAAGCATTGTTTGTGAAAATAAAATACCCATAGTTAAAAAACAACATCCCCTTGTGCTTCGTTTATTTGATGGTACACATGTTGCAAATGGACCTATTACACACCATACCCAACCAATATTAGTCACAACACTACAAGGATATGCTGAATACCTCTCATTTGATGTTACACCTTCCCCATTATTCCCAATTATTTTGGGCTTAAAATGGTTAAGGGTACACCAACCTACAATAGATTCGTCCTCACTTACACTTCACTTCCACTCAGACTATTGCAATAATTCTTGTTTCAATTCTATCTCTACATTAGATGTAACAAAGCCAAACTACACTCCACCTCTACCCATACCAAAAGAGTATTCTCAGTTTGCAGAAGTTTTTGACAAAAAGGAGGCTGAATCCTTACCTCCCCAGTACGATTGTCCTATAGATTTGTACCCAGGATCAACTGTTCTACATGGTCACATATATCCCCTCTCACAACCAGAGTTGAAGTATTTAAAGGAATATTTAGACTTAAATTTAAAGAAGGGGTTTATAAGACCATCAACTTCTCCTGCAGGTGCAAGTATATTTTTTGTCCGCAATAAGGACGATACCATTCGTCCTATTGTGGACTATAGACAGTTAAATAAACTAACTATAAACAATCTTTACCCACTCTCTCTAATCAACTAATTAATTAAGAGGTTATCTACCGCTACAATATTCACAAAACTAGATTTAAGGGGAGCTTACAACCTCATACGAATTTGAAGTGGAGACGAGTGGCTTACTGCCTTCCGTACTAGGTATGGACATTATGAATATACAATGATGTCATTCGGGCTCTACAATGCCCCCGCCACATTTCAAAATTTTATTAATGAAATTTTCAGTGATATACTAGATGTTTATGTCATCATCTACCTAGATGACATTTTAATATATTCAGACAATATTCAAGATCACATACAACATGTAACAACAGTTCTAACACGTTTATGTGAGAACAGTCTTTACACCAAACCAGAAAAATGTATATTTCACTCACACAAAATCTCCTTCCTTGGATATATCATCACACCTCAAGGAATACATATGGAAGATAATAAGGTCTCGGCCATTGTAAATTGGCCTAAACCAAACAATAAAAAATATCTTCAAAGATTCTTAGGGTTTTCCAACTTTTATCGGAAGTTTGTAAAAAAAAAATTCAACAATAGTAAGACCCTTAACAAGACTCACAGGAAAAAATACACCTTTCCATTGGACCAACGAAGTACAACATTCATTCGACTTCCTCAAAACCGAACCCTCTCCGCCAGACAGGTAAGGTGGAGCCTATATTTCTCAAGATTTAATTTTCACATAACTTACCGCCCAGGATCCAAAAATGGTAAAGCGGATGCCCTGTCAAGATTAGATCCTCATAACCTCTCTAAAATTTCATCTACTGTGATTCCTACAGAACATATCATCGCACTTACATCGAGATTGCATCGCTCTGTACAAGAAGCCCAAGAACAGGACCATACCATCACGACCTATGATCTTACCAAACAGCAAGATGGGGTATACTACTATGGTGACCATCTATATATCCAGGCATCATTAAGACATGAGATTCTCCGTATTACTCATGACTCACTTCTATGTGGTCATCCCGGTATTAACAACACCGTAAATCTCCTCAAAAGATCCTTCTGGTGGCCAAAGATGTATGACTCAGTAAAGAATTACATTGACAATTGTTCAATCTGTGTACTCTCTAAAAATGATCATACTAAACCTTATGGTTTACTCCTAACCTTGCCCATTCCAGACCGTCCTTGAAAGGAAATTGCAATGGATTTCACAGTCGACTTACCCAAGTCCTCTTCCTTCACTACAATTTTAGTTGTAGTAGACCGATTCACTAAAATGGCACATTTTCTTCCTACACAAAGACTTCCTAACTCATCTCAGACTGCAGACTTGTTCATCAACAACATTGTCAAACTCCATGGTTTACCTTCATCCATACTCACTGACAGAGGTACCCAGTTTACCTCCAAATTCTGGACATTTCTTTGTAAAAGATTGAATATTGAAAGGAAACTCACCACTTCTTACCACCCTCAAACTAATGGACAGTGTGAAAGAACAAAGCAATCTCTAGAACAATACTTACGGATCTACTGTTCACAAGAACAAGAAACATGGGCTGATTATATTAGTACTGCAGAATTCACATACAATAATTCTATCAACCAAACTTAAAAAATGTCACCTTTCTACGCCAACTATCGATACCATCCCAGTTTCCACTTACTTCCGACTTCACAGATTCCCTCACCTCAAGTTAATAATGTTGTCATTGATCTATCACTGCGTTTTCAACTCCTTCGAGAAACTATCACGGAATCCCAGAAGAAACACAAGTATTATTATGACCTCCATCATAGAACCCCTCCTGTATACCAGGTAGGTGACAAGGTGTGGCTTTCCACTCAACATCTCAAACTTCGTACACCATCTCGAAAGTTCCCCCAGTTATACGTGGGCCCTTTCTCTATAAGTGGTATAATCAATAAAAATGCAGTTAGATTAAATCTCCCCGCTCACTTCCGAATGCACCCTGTATTCCATGTCTACCTTCTATATCCATGTAAGATATCCACTATCCCCACATTGTCTTCCGGAGCTCCACCACTAAACCCCCAACCGGACCTGGAGTATAAAGTATCCGCTATTCTTGACACCAGGAGATTCCGTGGTCAGTTGCAATATCTCATTCGCTGGAAAGGTTTCTCTACGGAGGAAGATTCCTGGCAACCAGCTTCCAACATATCTGCACCATGTTTGCTATCGGTTTTCCATCGCAGATTTCCTGACAGGCCTTCTCCTTAAATCCCTGGAGGGATTTCCTTGAGGGGGGAAACTGTTATATATTTCCATCATGCCTGTACCTTTAATAAGGGGTAGGGCTAAATCCTTTATAAGCTTCCTTCCTCCTCAGCCTAATTGCTTGTTATTTTGTATGCAAGTCTTCCATGTTAGGACGTTACTTGACAAGCTCTCCTTGTTGTTCCTGATATCCTCCGGAGAGGCCCTACAGTCTACAGGTTTAGGGTGCAGAGACGTACGGTTTGGGGTACATGGATTGTAGTTGCAGCAGTGAGTCAGGCAGTTCAATAATTATTTTGGTTAGAATGAGAGATGGAGGAGAGATGGTAAGCCTCTCTGAATAGGTGAGTTTTCAAGGAGGTATCAGAAGCTATACAAGGTTGGAGACAGTCTTATGGAGTGGGGTAGAGAGTTCCAGAGGACAGGAGCAGCATGTGAGAAGTCTTGGAGATGGGAGTGGGACATAGAGATAACAGGAGTGGAGAGACGTAGGTTAGAGGTTGATTGAAGAGGACGATATGGGGAATATTTGGAGATGAGAGAGGAAATATAGTTGGTAGTTAGACTGTTGACTGCTTTGTAAGTTAGGGTTAATACTTTAAATTGTATTCTGGAGTGTATGGGGAGCCAGTGTAGAGAGTGGCAGAGCGGAGCAGCTGATGTAGATCGGCTACTTAGGTGGATGAATCTAGCAGAAGCATTCATAATAGATTGAAGGGAGGAGAGGCGGTTTTTTGGAAGGCCATTTAAAAGTAGATTGAAATAATCAATGTGTGACAAAATGAGGGAATTAATTAGTAATTTTGCAGCCTTCTTAGTAAGGAAGGTACGAATTCTGGAAATGTTGCGTAGCTGTGAACGGCAGGATTTGGTAAGCGCTTGTATATGTGGGTTGAATGTGAGTTCTGAGTCAAGTGTGACCCCAAGACAGTGGACCTGGGTTGAGGTGTTGAGAATAGAGTCTCTGACTGTCAGGGAAATGTCAGGTGTTGGATGTCTCGAAGAGGGAGGAATAAGAAGCAGCTCAATTTTGGACAGATTGAGTTGGAGGTAGTGTGAAGACATCCAAGAGGAAATTGCAGAAAGGCAGTTGAAAGTCTGGTTGAGTAAAGAGGGAGAGATATCAGGGGAAGAAAGATAGATTTGGGTATTATCAGCATATAAGTGGTACTGGAAGCCAAAGAAGGCTATAAGTTTTCCAAGGGAGGATGTATAGAGAGAGAAAAGCAAGGGACCAAAGACAGAGCCTTGCGGTACTCCAACTGAGAGAGGCAAAGGATCAGAAGCAGGGTCAGAACTACTGGGGATGCAGAGAGCGCAACTGCAACCGGGCCCTGGAGGTCCCCCCCCTTAGGGGGGCCCAAGCTTCAGCACAAACTTTGTAAACCGTCATTATGGTTTCCAGCTGCAACCCCAGACTGCTATGTATGTGAATACTTATTGTGTACTACCTTTCTCCCTACAGTGGGATCGTCATCGGATATCTCTGAAGGCCGTTACTGATTCTGGTGCCTAAGGAAACTTTGTAGATTTAAGCATTGTTTGTGAAAATAAAATACCCATAGTTAAAAAACAACATCCCCTTGTGCTTCGTTTATTTGATGGTACACATGTTGCAAATGGACCTATTACACACCATACCCAACCAATATTAGTCACAACACTACAAGGATATGCTGAATACCTCTCATTTGATGTTACACCTTCCCCATTATTCCCAATTATTTTGGGCTTAAAATTGTATATATATATTTCCATCATGCCTGTACCTTTAATGAGGGGTAGGGCTAAATCCTTTATAAGCTTCCTTCCTCCTCCTAATTGCTTGTTATTTTGTATCCACGTTAGGACGTTACCTGACAAGCTCTCCTTGTTGTTTCTGATATCTTTCTAAAAAGATTGCCTTAGTTCATTGTAAACCGTCATTATGGTTTCCAGCTGCAACCCCAGACTGCTTTCTCTCCTGCTGCGCGTCTAACAGCTTAGCTGCTGATCTCTCACGCTAACTATGATCCTCCCTGCTCTCTCCGGCACCGGACTCAGGCGCACCACACTCCGCCTCTGTAAGTCTCCACGGACCGGCACCTGTTTAATAGCTATTCTGCCACTTCACCAACCAGGTATTTCCCCAATGTTCCCCATCTACAAAATGTATACATTTCAGCTGCTTGGGTTACTCTGCTAAGGATTGTGTCTGTGATTTTTTACCCTTTTTTCATGCTATCTCAGTTGTTCTCCTCTTTACACTCTCCCAGTTAGCTTCATATTATTGCTTATATTCCTCCTATCGTCCTAATACCCTGTTACCCATGATTCAAGCAGACTTAGAAGTGTCAGCCAATATCAACTATCGATGCAATCACTTCTGAGTTTGTAATAACAATTGCTACATGTGTTTACTGTTTCTTCCTAAACATGACCAACAGTATATCACTCTGTTAGCTACAGATATATCATTGCATCAATTATTTGTACTATGTCTCACAACAAATTGTTATGTTAGTTCTGCACATTTGATTAATTTCAGTTATCTGACATAATAACAAGCCAGAACCAATGGATCTAGCAGAACTCTCTGATCACGTGGTTAACCTCTCACAGAGAGTCGACCTCCTTACTCAAGGGTTAAGAGAATTGCAGGTGGAGAATCAGACACTACGTGACATCATTAAAGGTACAGCAGCAATAAAACATGTTTGTCCAGAAACAGTGCATGAACCTATAGTCTCTTTACTAGAGGTATTTGCAGGAGGTCATTTTAGGGATTTTCAGAATGCCTGCTCATTACTTTTTACAATGAAGCCAAAAACCTACAGTACAGACAGACAGAAAGTACTCACAGTAATATCTTTTTAAGATCCAAAACCAGGACTTGGGCTAATAGTTATTATGAACAGAATGACCCAATTCTAGATTCCTTATAGGCCTTCTTTCAAGCAATGGCACTACTCTATGATGATCCATGTAAGCAAATAACGTCAGAAACCCAGATGAGAGCTTTGAGACAAGGAAAGAGACCTGTGGAGGACTATATAGCGTAGTTAAAAGATTATCCAAGGATACGCAGTGGAATAATATTTCACTCAGAAACCAGTTTCGTCTTGGTTTGTCAGAAACACTCAAAGACGAGCTCTCAAGATTAGTAATTCTTGAAGCTCTGGATGGTCTAATATCTCTTGCTATACAAATTGATCGCTGTATCAGAGAGAGAAAAAAGGAAAAATTCTCTTACGAATCCTCATCCATGCGATCAGTACAAAAAAGTCCACAACCTACCAAAGCCACAGAAGAGGCTATGGAAGTGGGGTTCATCAGGGGACCGCTGAAACCAGAGGAGAAACTGAGAAGGAATGTAAATAATCTTTGTCTCTATTGTGCTTCAAAACTTCACGAAGTAAAGGACTGTTCAAACCTTGCTAGAAACAAGAAACGTAAGCAAATTGATCTACCTTCTAGCATTACCACAAATAGTCATGTGAATACTTATTGTGTACTACCTTTCTCCCTACAGTGGGATCGTCATCGGATATCTCTGAAGGCCGTTATTGATTCCGGTGCCTCAGGAAACTTTGTAGATTTAAGCATTGTTTGTGAAAATAAAATACCCATAGTTAAAAAACAACATCCCCTTGTGCTTTGTTTATTTGATGGTACACATGTTGCAAATGGACCTATTACACACCATACCCAACCAAGATTAGTCTACACTACACGGATATGCTGAATACCTCTCATTTGATGTTACACCTTCCCCATTATTCCCAATTATTTTGGGCTTAAAATGGTTAAGGGTACACCAACCTACAATAGATTGGTCCTCACTTACACTTCACTTCCACTCAGACTATTGCAATAATTCTTGTTTCAATTCTATCTCTACATTAGATGTAACAAAGCCAAACTACACTCCACCTCTACCCATACCAAAAGAGAATTCTCAGTTTGCAGAAGTTTTTGACAAAAAGGAGGCTGAATCCTTACCTCCCCAGTACGATTGTCCTATAGATTTGTACCCAGGATCAACTGTTCTACATGGTCACATATATCCCCTCTCACAGCCAGAGTTGAAGTATTTAAAGGAATATTTAGACTTAAATTTAAAGAAGGGGTTTATAAGACCATCAACTTCTCCTGCAGGTGCAAGTATATTTTTTGTCCGCAATAAGGACGATACCATTCGTCCTATTGTGGACTATAGACAGTTAAATAAACTAACTATAAAAAATCGTTACCCAATCTCTCTAATCAATTAATTAATTGAGAGGTTATCTACCGCTACAATATTCACAAAACTAGATTTAAGGGGAGCTTACAACCTCATACAAATTTGAAGTGGCTTACTGCCTTCCGTACTAGGTATGGACATTATGAATATACAATGATGTCATTCGGGCTCTACAATGCCCCCGCCACATTTCAAAATTTAATTAATGAAATTTTCCGTGATATACTCGATGTTTATGTCATCATCTACCTAGATGACATTTTAATATATTCAGACAATATTCAAGATCACATACAACATGTAACAACAGTTCTAACACGTTTATGTGAGAACAGTCTTTACACCAAACCAGAAAAATGTATATTTCACTCACACAAAATCTCCTTCCTTGGATATATCATCACACCTCAAGGAATACATATGGAAGATTATAAGGTCTCGGCCATTGTAAATTGGCCTAAACCAAACAATAAAAAATATCTTCAAAGTTTCTTAGGGTTTTCCAACTTTTATCGGAAGTTTGTAAAAAAAAATTCAACAATAGTAAAACCCTTAACAAGACTTACAGGAAAAAATACACCTTTCCATTGGACCAACGAAGTACAACATTCATTCGACTTCCTTAAAACCGAACCCTCTCCACCAGACAGGTAAGGTGGAGCCTATATTTCTCAAGATTTAATTTTCACATAACTTACCGCCCAGGATCCAAAAATGGTAAAGCGGATGCCCTGTCAAGATTAGATCCTCCTAACCTCTCTAAAATTTCATCTACTGTGATTCCTACGGAACATATCATCGCACTTACATCAAGATTGCATCGCTCTGTACAAGAAGCCCAAGAACAGGACCATACCATCACGACCTATGATCTTACCAAACAGCAAGATGGGGTATACTACTATGGTGACCATCTATATATCCAGGCATCATTAAGACATGAGATTCTCTGTATTACTCATGACTCACTTCTATGTGGTCATCCCGGTATTAACAACACCGTAAATCTCCTCAAAAGATCCTTCTGGTGGCCAAAGATGTATGACTCAGTAAAGAATTACATTGACAATTGTTCAATCTGTGTACTCTCTAAAAATGATCATACTAAACCTTATGGTTTACTCCTAACCTTGCCCATTCCAGACCGTCCTTGAAAGGAAATTGCAATGGATTTCACAGTCCTCTTCCTTCACTACAATTTTAGTTGTAGTAGACCGATTCACTAAAATGGCACATTTTCTTCCTACACAAAGACTTCCTAACTCATCTCAGACTGCAGACTTGTTCATCAACAACATTGTCAAACTCCATGGTTTACCTTCATCCATACTCACTGACAGAGGTACCCAGTTTACCTCCAAATTCTGGACATTTCTTTGTAAAAGATTGAATATTGAAAGGAAACTCACCACTTCTTACCACCCTCAAACTAATGGACAGTGTGAAAGAACAAACCAATCTCTAGAACAATACTTACGGATCTACTGTTCACAAGAACAAGAAACATGGGCTGATTATATTAGTACTGCAGAATTCACATACAATAATTCTTTCAACCAAACTAAAAAGATGTCACCTTTCTACGCCAACTATGGATACCATCCCAGTTTCCACTTACTTCCGACTTCACAGATTCCCTCACCTCAAGTTAATAATGTTGTCATTGATCTATCACTGCGTTTTCAACTCCTTCGAGAAACTATCACGGAATCCCAGAAGAAACACAAGTATTATTATGACCTCCATCATAGAACCCCTCCTGTATACCAGGTAGGTGACAAGGTGTGGCTTTCCACTCAACATCTCAAACTTCGTACACCATCTCGAAAGTTCCCCCAGTTATACGTGGGCCCTTTCTCTATAAGTGGTATAATCAATAAAAATGCAGTTAGATTAAATCTCCCCGCTCACTGCCGAATACACCCTGTATTCCATGTCTACCTTCTATATCCATGTAAGATATCCACTATCCCCACATTGTCTTCTGGAGCTCCACCACTAAACCCCCAACCGGACCTGCAGTATAAAGTATCCGCTATTCTTGACACCAGGAGATTCCGTGGTCAGTTGCAATATCTCATTTGCTTGAAAGGTTTCTCTACAGAGGAAGATTCCTGGCAACCAGCTTCCAATATATCTGCACCATGTTTGCTATCGGTTTTCCATCGCAGATTTCCTGACAGGCCTTCTCCTTAAATCCCTGGAGGGATTTCCTTGAGGGGGGAAACTGTTATATATTTCCATCATGCCTGTACCTTTAATAAGGGGTAGGGCTAAATCCTTTATAAGCTTCCTTCCTCCTCAGCCTAATTGCTTGTTATTTTGTATGCAAGTCTTCCATGTTAGGACGCTACTTGACAAGCTCTCCTTGTTGTTCCTGATATCTTTATAAAAAGATTGCCTTAGTTCATTGTAAACCGTCATAACGGTTTCCAGCTGCAACCCCAGACTTCTTCCGGCTCTCTGTCCTGCTGCACGTCTAACAGCTCAGCTGCTGATCTCTCACGCTAACTACGATCCTCCCTGCTCTCTCCGGCACCGGACTCAGACACACCACACTCCGCCTCTGTAAGTCTCCATGGACCGGCACCTGTTTAACAGCTATTCCGCCACTTCACCAACCAGGTATTTCCCCATATGTTCCCCATCTACAAAATTTATACATTTCAGCTGCTTGGTTTCCGGAACTCTGCTAAGGATTGTGTCTGTGATTTTTTACCCCTTTTTCATGCTATCTCAGTTGTTCTCCTCTTTACACTCTCCCAGTTAGCTTCATATTATTGCTTATATTTATCCTATCATCCTAATACCCTGTTACCCATGATTCAAACAGACTTAGAAGTGTCAGCCACTATCAACTATCGATGCAATCACTTCTGAGTTTGTAATAACAATTGCTACATGTGTTTACTGTTTCTTCCTAAACATGACTAACAGTATATCACTGTGTTAGCTACAGATATATCATTGTATGAATTATTTGTACAATGTCTCACAACGAATTGGTATGTTAGTTTTGCACATTTGATTCATTTCAGTTATCTGACATATATACACTTATATATATATATATATATATATATATATATATATATATATATATATATATATATATATATATAATTATTATTTTTTTCTGCAGGCACACTTGGTGCTATGTAGTACTGACAAAAAGCTGATGGGTGAATATCTGCTATTACTGGCATATTGGGATTTAAATCACTGTTTTCTGAGTTGCACCACAATGAAGGTTAAAATTATTTTTTTACAAGTACAAAAGAGTTAAAAAACTCTTCTTGTGTTACTGGCACAAAAGGGTAAATCCCCAAGAAGGGTACAAATATCACTAATGTGTGTTATTGGCATATAAGGAATTAGAATATCTGGTCTTTGTAAAAAAAAAATCTACTAGTGCTTTTGAATGTGGTATTGGCAATTACAGTCAGATCATAGCTCTATGTTTGTTAATGGCAGCCAAAAGGGTGAAATCACTGCTCTGTGCATGCTACTGGAGCTAAATTTAGAGGGCTAAAACCACTGACTTGTTGTCTTACTAGCAACCAGTGGGGTAAAATCACTGCTTTAATTGTAACTGTCAGCCTAGAGGATCTTCTGATGTGAAGAATAAATATTAGGACCAAGGCTGAAGTTTAAGATAGGGTTTTGGTAAGTGGCTGTTGTACTAACGTCACCTACTACCTTTCCAAGCCATTCACTGGTCATCTAGTATTTTTGTAGGGGCAGCTGGAAACCTTACCCCCTAGATACTGTTAGTACGTTCCATGCCATCTAAAAAGCACTGGGCTTCAACACCATTAGACGGCATGGGATGTTCTAAATTTTCGGTGTCCTGCACTTTGCTGCTTTGACAAAGCAAAAAATCCAACTAGGGGATGTGCCTAGCATCGTAGACAGTCCCCAGGATCCAATCCCAGCGTTAGAATCATGTGATCACAGCGACAATCATGCGACTTCCTGTTTCCTGTTAATGCTTACATTAACATGTGTCCCCGTCCTGAAGGGGTTAAATAATAATAATGATAATAATAATAATAGAAGCTATAAATAGACAAACACTGCTGTAAAATGTGCACTCAAATATATACTTTTGATTACTTTATTATCTGTACAAAACCTTATTTTTTTTTTAAATGATTTCAGTATTTTGACATATTATAATTAATTCTTTTTTTTTTTTTTTTTTAAAACCTTCTAATAATCGAAAGTTTTATGTTTGTCTTTGCAAACCAGGCAAATTATGTGAGAACAAGCTTTGCATGACTAATGAAGAAACCGCTCGTAAGATTAGGACAGGAACAAAACATCTCTTTGCAGAACCAACATGCAGCGCGCCTTAGATGTGAGAGCAGTGACTGCTTCTTAACCACAAATAGGTTCTGTCAGTTACAGCTTTTATCTCGGATTTTCCTGAAGGAATCTGGATTACCATAATGAGAATGTTCATGAACCATCTCATTATAATTTAAGGAAAATGCAGAAACAAACTAGATGATACGCCAGCAGACATTTTTTTTTTCTTTTTTTTTAATGCATATTTTTCTTGGAAAGGTTTCCATTTGCCTTTTGAGAGTGTATGGTGATTTTAAATTTAAAGAGACATTAAACTTGGAAAAAAAAATATCTATCAAGTAAAATGTTAATTAAATATGTTTATTTATTTATTTTTGGCTCTTGTATGTTAGAGGATTCTATTATTGCATTGTTGTTGCATATAACTATATTTGTAATCCCTGAATAAAGAATTAAACATAAAGTTAGTTAGCAAAACATATCTGGCTAGCCAATGACAAGAGGCTTATATGTGCAGCCACTATTCCGCAGCTAGCTCCCAGTTCTTCTCGAGCCTACCTAGGTATGCTTTTCAACAAAGGAAACCAAGAGAATTAAATACATATTATAAAAGAAGTAAAATGAAAAGTGTCTTAAAATTGCACGCTCTATCTGAGCTCTCAAAATTGTTTTTTGATTTCTGTCCGAATTGGTGAACGTGTCTTCAAAGTGATTATAATGAGAAATGTAGCAGTGTGTTAAAACCCCATAGTCTTCAAAGTGATTATAATGAGAAATGTAGCAGTGTGTTAAAACCCCATAGCCATGAATGTATTTTCAAAACCCCCTAACTAGTGTTCCCTCTAAGGCCACATTTTGTGAGTGACCAGCAGTGAATCAGTTAATAAGGGAACCATGCCTTGCAAGTCTGCATTGTGTAGTGTTTGCTATTTGCAGGTTGTGGTTCCCTAATTAACTGATTCACTGCTGGGTCACTCACAAAATGTGGCCTTAGAGGGAACACTGCCCCTGCAGGCCAGATTTTCATCAGCATCCAAAGAAGTACAGCAGCTTCGTCATATTCTTAAATATTTTATTGTGTTCCAAGAAGCAAAGTACAATAGCAACGTTTTGGGCTTGTTTTCTCTTAATCATGTTATCACATTTACTAAGCCATCTTACTTGTTTTATACACAGTACCATAGGTGCAATTCAATATTCATTAACCCTTTAATGGTCACCTTACCATTCATCTGAAAAAGAGTGACACCTAGTGTTTATATTAAAACATTTCTCCAATGCTCTCTTTAAATGTAATATTTTAATAATTCAATATTTGAAATAGAAAAAATGTAGTTAATATATTTGTATCTGTCATGTATCAGTTGACTAAATTCCCTACTACATGAACGATTGAACATCTGAATAGTATCATTTGTTGAATCGAATGTTACATTTGAAATAGATATTAGATCTAATTATGAACATTAGAAAACGAAAGGAACATTCAAAAACTGGAAATAACATTCAATTACTGAATTTTAATGGATTTTCATTCATATCAACATTTGGTTGTCCAACAGATGTCCACAGGACAATTTGTTCTACCAATTTTTTTACTTTCTCCACATTCGCCCATGCCTAATTGCCACACACCAATTATAGATGTTAGGGTTCTGATCTCACTTTTCCTGTAGCATATACATATGGAAATAAACCTATACATATATAAATGTGCGCCTTCTCCACTGCAGACAGCCTATACAACAGTGAGGAATAGAGCTTTATTGAATCAATACCATGAATGCTACTATACCTCTAAGATGTCTCCTGTGGTAATATCAGAGAGTCTTGCACATGTACAAGATAATAGACCTTTTTCCAGCTTGTCTTGAAATAGATGCAAAAATATCCAAAATGCTATTTTGGGGCTTTATCAAGTTCCTTGAGGTATCAAATTTGATAAATCAAAACTGATCTCAAAAAGGCTTTTGAAAATGGATTGTAATTACTGAGAACTTTTTGGCCCCATAGTTAAAATAGAGCTTTATTGAGGGGCTAAAAATATGATTGTGGGTATGGAAAGTTATGATTGCAAAAAGCTGCCAAAAAAGTAGACAAAAGGGCCTCAGTCACTAAATTGTGATTGACCCCTATGTGTTTACCCCTGCAAAGGACTTAAACATATAATTAAAGTCATCTGTGGAACAGAAATGTTCTATTAATGAGCCAATGACAAGAAACAAATATGTGTACCCGCTAATCACCTGCTAGTTCCCAGTAGTGCACTGCTGCTGAGAATATGTACATATGCTTTTTAACTAAAGCTACCAAGCGAACAAAATTAATTTAATAACACAAGCAAATATAAAAGTGTCTTAATATTACATGCACCATCTGAATCATTAAACTTTAATACTGACTTTCATGTCCCTTTAAGAAATATTAAACTCAAAATGTAATTCTTTATAAAATGTTTCATTATACAAAAACTTTGCAATATAATTTATTATTTATATTGCCTGAAATTTAAGCCTGGAATTTGTAAGATTTTATATCTACTGCCCCCAGAGAAGCTGGAGAGCATACTGTAGACTTAACAACTTTGACCCTACAAAATGCTCATGGGGGCTGATTTATCACGCTCCGTATGGAGCTTGATGCCCCTGTTTCTGCGCGAGCCTTCAGGCTCGCCAGAAACAGAAGTTCTGAAGCAGCGATCTAAAGACCGCTGCTCCATAACTTGTCCGACTGCTCTGAGGCCGCGGACAGTAATCAACCCGATCGAATACGATTGGGTTGATTGACACCCCCTGCTAGCGGCCAATGGCCACGAATCTGCAGGGGGCGGCATTGCACCAGCATTTTATAAGAACTGCTGTCGGCATTTATCAATGTGCAGCGGACATGATACGCTACATTGTATCATGTCTGCTCGCACTATGATAAATCTACCCCATGGTGTATACTTGACTAGTCTAGCAGCTCACTTAAATTTGTCCCTAATTAGTCACAGCAAAGAAATATGAAACACATACTTAAGTGTGCATGTGCCCCCTGAACTGCAAATCAATGCACATTTTGCTAATACAATAACCATTAAAATGCTTTAAAAAAACAAAATTTATGCTTACCTGATAAATTTATTTCTCTTGTGGTGTATCCAGTCCACAGGTTCATCCATTACTTGTGGGATATTCTCCTTCCCAACAGGAAGTTGCAAGAGGACACCCACAGCAGAGCTGTCTATATAGCTCCTCCCCTAACCCCCACCTCCAGTCATTCGACCGAAGACAAGCAAGAAAAAAGGAGAAACTATAGGGTGCAGTGGTGACTGTAGTTTAAAAATAAAAAACACCTGCCTTAAAGTGACAGGGCGGGCCGTGGACTGGATACACCACAAGAGAAATAAATTTATCAGGTAAGCATAAATTTTGTTTTCTCTTGTAAAGGTGTATCCAGTCCATGGGTTCATCCATTACTTGTGGGATACCAATACCAAAGCTTTAGGACACGGATGAAGGGAGGGACACAGCAGGAACTTAAACGGAGGGCACCACTGCCTGTAAGACCTTTCTCCAAAAAATAGCCTCCGAAGAAGCAAAAGTATCGAATTTGTAGAATTTTGAAAAAGTATGAAGCGAAGACCAAGTCGCCGCCTTACAAATCTGTTCAACAGAAGCCTCATTTTTAAAAGCCCATGTGGAAGCCACAGCTCTAGTGGAATGAGCCGTAATTCTTTCAGGAGGCTGCTTGCCAGCAGTCTCATAAACTAAGCGGATTATGCTTCTCAGCCAAAAAGAAAGGGAAGTTGCCGAAGCCTTTTGGCCTCTCCTCTGTCCAGAGTAGACAACAAATAATGCAGATGTTTGACGAAAATCCTTCGTAGCTTGTAAATAAAATTTTAAAGCACGAACCACATCAAGATTGTGTAAAAGACGTTGCTTGTTTGAAGAAGGATTAGGACATAATGAAGGAACAACAATCTCCTGATTGATATTCTTATTAGATACTACCTTAGGAAGAAACCCAGGTTTGGTACGCAAAACTACCTTATCTGCATGGAAAATCAGATAAGGGGAATCACACTGTAAAGCAGATAACTCCGAAACTCTTTGAGCCGAGGAGATAGCTACTAAAAACAGAACTTTCCAAGATAAAAGTTTAATATCTATGGAATGCAAAGGTTCAAACGGAACCCCTTGAGGAACTTTAAGAACTAAATTTAAACTCCATGGCAGAGCAACAGGTTTAAATACAGGCTTGATTCTAACTAAAGCCTGACAAAACGCCTGAACGCCTGGAACCTCAGCCAGACGCTTGTGCAGAAGAATAGACAGAGCAGAAATCTGTCCCTTTAAGGAACTAGCAGATAATCCTTTCTCCAATCCCTCTTGGAGAAAAGATAAAATTCTAGGAATCCTGACTTTACTCCATGAGTAACCCTTGGATTCACACCAATGAAGATATTTACACCATATCTTATGATAAATTTTCCTGGTGACAGGCTTTCGAGCCTGAATTAAGGTATCAATGACCGATTCGGAAAAACCACGCTTCGATAGAATCAAGCGTTCAATCTCCAAGCAGTCAGACGCAGAGAATTTAGATTTGGATGTTTGAAAGGACCTTAAAGTAGAAGGTCCTGCCTTAGCGGCAGAGTCCATGGTGGAAAGGATGACATGTCCACCAGATCTGCATACCAAGTCCTGCTTGGCCATGCAGGAGCTATCAAAATCACAGAGGCTCTCTCCTGCTTGATCTTGGCAATCAGACGAGGGAGCAGAGGAAACGGTGGAAACACATAAGCCAGGCTGAAAGGACCAGGACGCTGCTAGAGCATCTATCAGTGCTGCCTTGGGATCCCTGGACCTGGACCCGTAACTGAGGAAGTTTGGCGTTCTGGCGAGATGCCATGAGATCCAGTTCTGGTTTGCCCCATAGTTGAATCAACTGGGCAAATACCTCCGGATGGAGCTCCCACTCCACCGGATGAAAAGTCTGCTGACTTAGGAAATCCGCCTCCCAGTTCTCTACTCCTGGGATATGGATAGCTGAGAGATGGCAAGAGTGAACCTCTGCCCATAGAATTATCTTTGAAACCTCCAACATTGCAAGGGGGCTCCTTGTTTCCCCCTGATGGTTGATATAGGCTACAGTCATGATATTGTCTGACTGAAATCTGATGAACCTGACCACAGCTAGCTGAGGCCAGGCCTGAAGAGCATTGAATATCGCTCTTAGTTCCAGAATGTTTATCGGAAGGAGGGCTTCCTCCTGAGTCCACGAACCCTGAGCCTTCAGGGAGTTCCAGACTGCGCCCCAGCCCAGAAGGCTGGCATCTGTCGTCACTATAGTCCATTCTGGCCTGCGGAAGCTCATTCCCCTGGACAGATGGACTCGAGATAGCCACCAGAGAAGAGAATCCCTGGTAGCTTGATCCAGATTTAGCAGAGGGGACAAATCTGTGTAATCCCCATTCCACTGACCTGAGCATGCAAAGTTGCAGCGGTCTGAGATGTAGGCGGGCAAACGGAACTATGTCCATTGCCGCTACCATTAAGCCGATTACTTCCATACACTGAGCCACTGATGGCTGAGAAGTGGAATAAAGAGCACGGCAGGAAGTTAGAAGTTTTGACAACCTGACCTCTGTCAGAAAAATCTTCATTTCTACTGAATCTATCAGAGTTCCTAGGAAGGAAACCCTTGTGAGAGGGAAGAGAGAACTCTTTTCTTCGTTCACCTTCCACCCGTGAGCCCTCAGGAATGCCAGAACAATGTCTGTATGGGACTTGGCGATTTGAAAAGTCGACGCCTGTATCAGAATGTCGTCTAGGTAAGGAGCCACCGCTATGCCTCATGGCCTTAGAACCACCAGTAGGGAACCTTCGTAAAGATTCTTGGTGCCGTGGCTAACCCGAATGGAAGAGCCACAAACTGGTAATGCCTGTCTAGGAAGGCAAACCTGAGAAACCGATGATGATCTCTGTGTATCGGAATGTGGAGATAAGCATCCTTTAGATCCACGGTAGTCATATATTGACCCTCCTGGATCATAGGTAGGATGGTTCGAATAGTCTCCATCTTGAAGGATGGGACCCTGAGAAATTTGTTTAGGATCTTGAGATCCAAGATTGGTCTGAAAGTTCCCTCTTTTTTGGGAACTATGAACAGATTTGAATAGAATCCCTGCCCCTGTTCCTCTCTTGGAACTGGGAGGATCACTCCCATAACCAGAAGGTCTTGAACACAACGTAAGAATACCTCTCTCTTTATCTGGTTTGCAGATAATTGTGAGAGATGAAATCTCCCCTTTGGAGATGCGGCTTTGAAATCCAGAAGATATCCCTGGGAAACAATCTCCAGAGCCCAAGGATCCTGGACATCTCTTGCCCAAGCCTGGGCAAAGAGAGAAAGTCTGCCCCCAACTAGATACGGTCCCGGATCGGGGGCAACTCCTTCATGCTGTCTTAGAGGCAGCAGCAGGCTTTTTGGCCTGCTTTCCCTTGTTCCAAGCCTGGTTAGGTCTCCAGACTGGCCTGGACTGGGCAAAATTTCCTTCTTGTTTTGCAGCAGAGGAAGTTGAAGCTGCACCACTCTTGAAGTTTCAAAAGGAACGAAAATTGGTCTGTTTGGTCCTTGATTTGTTGGACCTATCCTGGGGAAGAGCGTGGCCCTTTCCTCCAGTAATATCAGAAATAATCTCCTTCAAACCAGGCCCGAATAGGGTCTGCCCCTTGAAGGGGATGTTAAGAAGCTTAGACTTTGAAGTAACATCAGCTGACCAGGATTTAAGCCATAGCGCTCTACGCGCCTGAATGGCAAAACCTGAATTCTTAGCCGTTAGCTTTGTTAAATGAAAAACGGCGTCAGAAATAAATGAATTGGCTAACTTAAGAGCTTTAAGCCTGTCTAGGATATCATCCAACGGGGTCTCCACCTGTAGGGCCTCTTCAAGAGACTCAAACCAGAAAGCCGCTGCAGCAGTGACTGTGGCAATGCATGCAAGAGGCTGGAGAATAAAACCTTGTTGAATAAAGATTTTCTTAAGGAAACCCTCTAATTTTTTATCCATTGGATCTAGGAAAGCACAACTGTCCTCGACGGGGATAGTTGTACGCTTAGCTAGGGTAGAGACTGCTCCCTCCACCTTAGGGACTGTCTGCCACGAGTCCCGTGTAGCGGCATCTATGGGAAACATCTTTTTAAAAGCAGGAGGGGAGAGAACGGTACACCTGGTCTATCCCATTCCTTAGTAATAATTTCTGAAAACCTCTTAGGAATTGGAAAAACATCAGTGTAAACCGGCACTGCAAAGTATTTGTCCATTTTAAACAATTTCTCTGGGACTACAATGGTGTCACAATCATCCAGAGTCGCTAAAACCTCCCTGAGCAACACGCGGAGGTGTTCAAGTTTAAATTTAAATGCTGTCATTTCAGAGTCAGAATGAAGTAACGCCTTCCCTGAATCAGAAATGTCACCCACAGATAGAAGCTCTCCTGCTTCGGCTTCTGTACATTGTGAGGGTATATCAGACATAGCTACTAAAGCGTCAGAAAGCTCTGTATTTGTTCTAACCCCAGAGCTGTCTCGCTTTCCTTGTAACCCTGGCAGTTTGGACAATACCTCTGTGAGAGTATGATTCATAACTGCCGCCATGTCCTGTAAAGTAAACGCATTGGACGCGCCAGATGTACTTGGCGTCACTTGAGCGGGAGTTATAGGTTCTGACACGTGAGGAGATTCAGATGGCATAATCTCCTTTTTGTCAGTTTAAGAAAACCTCTGGTGATAAATCTTTAAAAGCCATAATATGGTCTGTATAACTTATAGAAAGGTCTGTACATTTGGTACACATTCTAAGAGGGGGTTCCACAATGGCTTCTAAACATAATGAACAAGGAGTTTCCTCTATGTCAGACATGTTTAACAGACTTGTAATGAGACCAGCAAGCTTGAAAAACACTTTAATAAATGTGAAAAAGCAATTAAACAAAAACGGTACTGTACCTTTAAGAGAAAAAAACTACCACATAAACTGCAAAACAGTGTTAAAAGTAGTAAAACTCTACAAAATTTTTACAGTGTGTATAAAGGACTAAAGCAGCATTGCACCCACTTGCAAATGGATGATTAACCCCTTAGACCCAAAAACGGATCAGAAAAACGGTAAAACCGTTAAAAAACAGTCAAACACACTGCCACAGCTCTACTGTGGCTCCTACCTTCCCTTAAACACGATTTCTGCAGGAATTAAACCCTCTATAGTGGTCCTAGATGCCAGAGGACTCCTTTAGGGAAGCTGGATGTCTCAGTCTGTATAACAACTGCGCATAAAGTGTGCGAAAATTTGGCCACTCCCACCATGCACTCAAAGTCAGAGGGCCTTAAAAAACTACTCCTAGGAGCAAACTAACAGCCATGTGGAAAACTAGGCCCCAAAAAAAGATTTATCACCCTCAGAGAAAAAACGTCTTTCTGTTAAGTTATGCAAACGTTTTAAAACTAAGTAGTATGAGAGTTAATATAAATATCACCCATATCTTGTAAGCATGATCTCAGTCGCTGTTAAATCACTGTATCAGGCTTACCTCAAATATATCAGGCACTGTCAGCATTTTCAAGACCTTATCATCTCTCTAGAAAAAAATATACTGAACATACCTCAAATCAGGTGATTTGCAAGCCTTCCCCCAAATGAAGTTTTCTTTCCATACTCTTCAGTTATGTGTGAGAACAGCAATGGACCTTAGTTACAAACCGCTAAGATCATAAACCTCCAGGCAGATTCTTCTTCCAATTTCTGCCTGAGAGCCGGTACCGTTTAAAAATAACAAACTCTTGATTGAAGGTAAAACTACACTAAGTCACCACATATCTCTTGATACTTCCTTTCTTGTCGAGAGCTTGCAAGAGAATGACTAGGGGTGGCAGTGAGGGGAGGAGCTATATAGACAGCTCTGCTGTGGGTGTCCTCTTGCAACTTCCTGTTGGGAAGGAGAATATCCCACAAGTAATGGATGAACCCGTGGACTGGATACACCTTTACAAGAGAAAGTATTTCATATGCAGATATTTTGTCATGCAGTACAAAGCTGCTGATATATTATATGCATGTAAAATATATTTAACCCTTTCACTGCTAAGCCTTTTTTGCACCAAAGTGCTAAGCTAATTAGAGCTTTTTGACTACCTACATTTAAACTCTAGTGTAAGTCAAATTACAGTGAGTGACCCACACAAATTATATATAGTTTTTTCCAGCAGATTCACAATATGCCATTATTATATTTAGATCATTTAAGGCACATGAGATATCTGCAACAAAAACTGTAAAAATATGTATAGTTTTTGCCTAGATTTTAGTAAAATTATTGAAATTAGCGAGCACTGCTGTTACTGTGACCACTTTACTAAATTTTCATCAAGAGTAGTCACATGTGAAATAAGGGACCATACGGGCTTTTGGGAATTATAATATAGATTAGATTATAGGCCTCATTGTTCAGCACAGAAATAAAAGCACTTTTTTTCTTGCAATGTGTTTACTGTTACTACAGTGATCACCACCTGACTATACAGACAAAACTCATATACATTTTAAAACATCCACTTTGCTGTATTGCTCCAAGATCAGCAGACAATTCTCTTTCAAATGAGGGGTCTTGGAGGTTTGTAGCAGCTATGGAAGCTGAGATTGAGGGTTTGAAGAACCTCCCCCATCCCGCTCTCTAGCAGCTACATAGATCTTCCTGGCTCAATCCATTTGTGACGTCACCACGTGCGACATGGTAACGTCACCAGCACTCCCATGAAGCCAGGGAGTGTCACCCACGAGACCACCATTGGATCCCTAGCATTGTAACGGCGATCCCGTGCATAAAAAAGCGGTCTTCATGCGCATTGAGGGGGTTAATGATATTCTATTTATAATCTAATTTAAAATTGTTTCAACTGAAATTGAAGTGTGGATAAATCTCTAGGGACCGATTACTCACTGGCATATAAGGGACACCTCCCATAGGTCTGTTTGTGAACTTGAACACAACTGCACCAAAAAAAGGTTTTGTTTATCAATAAACAAATATTATTTTAGTGTCTATTCAAATGCAAAAACAAGGATAATCATAATAAAAAAAAAAACAACTTAAATTCTATGTCGGTACAGGTGCAGTAGCCTAACAAAACAGTATTTCTCCAAGAGAATAATAAAAAACATAAAGGTCAGTAAGTCTAATTTTACTGTAACCTTCAAAAGTAGATAGGTTGTCATGTTCTCCCATTGCATATTATCACTTTTCAGTGCTACAGAGAATAATCAGCTGCTGTGATATGATCACTTCATACATATAAATGTGGTGCTGACAATACTGTATTTCTAGCAATAATGAAAATAGAAGGAATAAGAATAACTTTTTATTTGATAACTGGAAATAAATAAATCTATATATATATTAGTGGTTCTTCATAGATAGCGAAATTCTTGGCCACTCATAGCACAAGTGTTTTAAGAAAATACAATAAACCTTGAAGGGACATAAAACAAGTTGGGAAAGAGACAAAATATAATAATATGTACTTTAATTACTTTACCTGCACATTTATACTGCAGTGCCTCGCCATTAACACTTTCTTTTTAGTTTCTGAATTGTAAAGCTCTAACTCCTCCCACACATTTCCTTCTATGGCTGTGTCTATATCTATTGTTGATTTGGTAGAATGCAAAAATGCACAGGGATTATCTGCTGGAGCTGCCTAGAAGCTGTGAACTCAGTTGAAATACTATGAGGGGTACTTAACTGCCTTCACCGGTCCAATACGCCCGCCTAAGCTCTCCTACCATCGCCACCGCAGATCTGAATACGTTCGCCTAAAAAGCTGTCAAAAAGCTGCGCACCAAGTATGGGGCGATGAGCAGCGGATTGTGATAGTTATCACTCATCCGATCTCGCTGCTCTTCGGCTTTTTGACAGCTTTATTGCTAGCCTGTCACTAAGCCCCCACACTAACTACACTGTTCTACCCCCTATACCGGTGCCCCAGGAGCCCCCCGCAACTCAATAAAGTTATTAACCCCTAAACTGCCGCTCCTAGACCCTGCCACAACTCTTATAAATGTATTAACCCCTAAACCGCCGCTCCCAGACATCGCCGCCACCTACATTATACCTAGTAACCCCTATCCTCCCCCCCTATACCGCCGCCACCTATAATTAAGTTATTAACCCCTATTCTGCGGATCCCGGACCTCGCTGCAACTAAATAAATAGTTTAACCCCTAAACTGCCGCCCCCGGACCCCGCCACAACCTATCTTAAACTTATTAACCCCTAATCTGCCCCCCCTACACCGTCGCCACCTATAATAAAGTTATTAACCCCTATCCTGCCCCCCTACACCGCCGCCACTGTAATAAAATTATTAACCCCTAAACCTAAGTCTAACCCTAACACCCCCCTAACTTCAATATTAATTAAATAAATCTAAATAATATTTCTCTTATTAACTAAGTGTTAGGTGTCCCCTTCAGGGGGTAAGTGTCAGTGCAGGCCAAAGCCTGGGGTCTAGTGTACCACCTGAGGCATATGTAGATTACCTGATAAGGGCCCCTTAGAATGACTCAGACCACGCAGCATTATGATCGAAAGCCAATTCTGTTTATTGCACAGTGCAAGCCTTTCTTATAGTGACATACAGGGTTAAGGGGATGACACGTTAGGACCGCGTCATCTTACACAGTTATACAGAGCAATTTACAAGGAAAAACTGGAACATGAGTTTCTCATAACAATATTTACAGAGTCATAACAAACTACCATCTGCAGAGACAACCGAGTGTCTAAAGCCTCTTGTTTACATTATCTTATTCTATCTTACTTCTAGGCATTAGGCCAGGGTACATTGGCAAGGCCGAATAGCTAAAGAAACTCATAACATGCATATAATTCTCACTGCATAATACCCCAGTATAATAAAGTCTATTCATTACAAAATGGCTGCGAGGAACAAGATGGCTGCGAAGAACAAGATGGCTGCCATCAGGTTCATATTACCCCTAACATACCATCCTTTTATTCTAACAGAATAACATAAAAATAGACAGGCATAGAAAATTAGTAAAGCCTTATATTATGGTAACAGAACTCTATAAGAATACTAAAGAGAAAAATATTTGCATGTCGTGATATACTTTTATAGGCTAATTGTCACTGCATATAGGTACAGTCCCTCCAATACCTTCCATCTATCCTCCAGCCTTCCCAAAACTACCGGTCTACCAGCACAGAGACCCAACCAGCCCCCCATCTACCCCCAAACAACGCTGCATCTTCTATCTCTCCACCTGCATTGCTAGCACCCCCCAATATGTCCAACAGTTCCTTTTCCACAGTAAAGCATGACATAGCAACAGCACAACTGTCTCTAGGTGGCCTCTGAATACTTTAAGAACAGTCTTTGTCCATTTGAGAGCGCTGCACCTTGACACTTTGCTATAATACAGTTCTCCAACAGTTCAT
Source organism: Bombina bombina (assembly GCF_027579735.1). Classification (NCBI taxonomy): domain Eukaryota; kingdom Metazoa; phylum Chordata; class Amphibia; order Anura; family Bombinatoridae; genus Bombina; species Bombina bombina. Next base: position 268,248,600 of record NC_069505.1, on the reverse strand, counting down.
TTGCAGTAGGGGTGCTTATCCACGGTTCTTCCGCAGGGAGATACTGGAAATCTGATGGTTTGTTCGTGGGGTAGACAAGGCAACCAGTGGATACCCATGGCAAGCAAACACTCGAGTCACAGGGAGTCTAGGAAACAAACAGAAACAGTACAGGATGAGTACACACCGCAATACAATCACAATTATGTCCAAATAAAACGTCACTTTCATCCTATGTCATTTAAAATCAAACAAAACATTGTTGATATATAATACAAACTAAATACATTGACATTTCTCAGAGAATAATTTACAACTTCTCTATACACTTTTAAATGATACTTCATGAATACTACGCAAGTGAAATCCTGTCAGACTTCATCAAGGGCCTGAATGTTATACCAAAACTTATGCTAAGGCCTGCCCTGCAGTAAGAATGGAAAAAAAAGTAAAACAGTCAATGAAAATAAATGAATTTCTTTACAATATCACTTTGAACTTCTAAAAAATAAAAGAACCTTGTGTTGCTTTATTCTGGATGGCTGCTATCTATAATGTTTATAATTCTCCAACCTAAATTCTCTCACACTCCTATATGAGGAAAGCATACAAACAGAACATCATTTAAAACTACAAGCTCTTTTAAAGGTAAACACATCTTTATGGTAAGAATTACTCTCTTTGACAAACATCAGGAATGACCAAATTCACTTTGTAGATACCATACTAATTAATAAAAGGGAAAAAATACCTTTGCTTTCATAAACTATAATTATGCTATTCCCTGAAACATTTCTCTGTATATTTACTATAAACTTCTAGCTTAGACGTGTCCTCCTTATGTTCTAAAGGGTGAAGGGTCTAAAATATTATTCTATGTTGCAGCATTTTCCTTAAACCTATTTTCTATACTCAGTGGGCCATTCAATAGAGTACAATACTGCGAAGTTCACAGTTACACTTATCTAAAGGGTTACTTTGTTACGCACATAAACTACCATGTGCACTAATACCAATGAAGCATATGATTTCTTAGACCAAATATGATCAATAAAAATAAAACAAATACAAGAAAATACAAAACAAGCAATATAAGGAATGGAGTTAAAACAATACTCCCCTAATTTAATTGGTTGATCCTGTAACAGCATAACAGGACTTCCATATCGAGCGGTAAGGCACAGTCCAGAGAAGGATAGTCTTTATGTCCTGAAGACACACATCAGAGAAAACAGTCATGGATTACCCAGAGTCCAGTTCTGGGGCTGGTACCAGCATGCAAAGCAAAGAATGGATCCAAAGATAGTTCAGTAACTTTTTTTACTGCAGTATGATGGTTAAAACAAGCTTGACAAAAGGTCTTTCATCTTTATCTTTTCTTTCTTTAAAGGTTTACTTGCTTTCAATCTTTAATCTTTTGAAGAGTGCACTTATGGAATTTTGCCTGTACAGATTTTACCTAAATATGGAAACTCAAAAATAATTCAGTTAGTGTGTTTCAATCTCTGAAGACAGCATACTCTCATCCTGCAAATACAAATATAGTGTTAAGAACCACATAGAAAAATAAAACATTTTAGGCATCTGAAATTAACACAATAACATTGTACGAGGAGATTCAAAACGTTGTAGGTTTACCTCCTAAAAATAATCTCCTCCATTACATAAAGATATTCATCAATACTCATCAATACTTCCCCCATGTTTGCGTGAAACATCTCATGTGACACGCAAACACAAGATAACAAGAAACTAAACGATAAATCATGCACTCCACTCATGCAGAGACAATTCTCAATAGCAAGCAAAATGAAATACACTTCACAATTCAATATGCTGTCCACAAAAGAGAAGAACATAACAAACAATGAAAACTAATCGTTCTTGTCTTACACAAAACGAAACATTAGCTGCTGACACAAATTTCAAACAACCACAATTAACTTAGAATGCAACACATATTCTGACATTCGCTGAAATGCAACACACTCAGAACATGACAAACAATTAAAAACATCCACTATGTACAAAACTTTAATATCACACAAAGAAAGCAATCACAGCAGATGCCCAAGAAACTTAAGTTACAGATTGCACAAATAAAATTGCGCTTATTTGGGAAAGATCAGATAACCACAGTAGCCACTGTTAAAGGGACATTCTAGGATAAATGAAAATTCATTATTCAGATAGGACTTTTAATTTTAACCAACCTTCCTAGATTAAACCAAACATAGGTAGGCTTATATGCTAATTTTTTAAACCTTTGAGGACTGCCTCTTATCACAGGCTGTATAAATCTCATTACAACACCAAGAGACAGAATACACGTAAGCCACATAAATAAAACCAAAACTGTGAACAGATAAATTAGCTAGTTATATAAATGCAGTAGAATCAGATAAACTGTGCATCATTTGTTTTAGGGGTGTTTATTTCTAGACACCTTATAGACCACGGCTTAACTGTTAAGCAGCAATCAAAGTCATTGCAATAATAGTGGTAGACTAGTTAATAACCAAATACCTATATATATTTTTAAAGTGTCACTGAAATCACTTCATTAAATAATATCTCATTTATTTATTGAACGCAGTGGGGGTTATTTTAAATAACAAAGAGTTATATCTGTGAGATACAGTTTGACAGCCACAGAAATAAAATTATCATTTTTTAAGCTATATTCTATGACAGAATATAATATAAATACTTGTTTCTTTGTAGTGAGCAATTTATAGTTATCATTTTTTATAACATAGAACACCAGTACTGCCGCTTTAAATGTACAGTGCAAATTGTTCTCTGTAACAAAGCCAAACACAAGAGAGAAACTTCTTTTCTTTTTTTTTTTTTTTTTTTTTTTTAAAGAAAACCAAAATATGCACAGTGTTATCATTCTTCTCAAGGATAGCGAGGCAAGCTCAAAGTTTCATTTCTACTTAAAGGAGAAACACTGTTTACTGCTTAAAAATATAAAATTCACACTAAAACTTGATAAATGCTAATTAGTTTAACCACAACAAAATTATTGGATTTAACGTTATATATAATTTGATATTCACCATTCTGCAGTTGTCCAGCCAAATATAACAACCGTATATAACACAAAAAAAAATAAGCTTTCTGAAAAAGAAATACTAATACAATTTCTCCTTTAAATTAATCCCAATGATCCTTATAATAAAAAAATGTATACTGACGTTCATTAAATAGCCTAAACAAGCATAAGCAGCATAAGAACGCACTCACAGTGGGATGCAGGCTAATTAAAGGGACATTTTAACCAAACGCAAAAATAATCTTTAATTGAAACTGCTAACACAGTGAAATATACTAGTGTTAGGCTTACAGTAAACCTCATCGTCTTTTATGTAAATATTCCCTTAAATTCTCAGATGTTATACCAGTTTTCCTGTATCCCTTTAAATATTTTCACTCCTCTGTTTTTTCTTGTTTTTTTTTTTTTTTTTTCTGTCCGCTAGTCTCACGGATCCCTACACTAAAATTGTAGACAACTTATCACTTCAGTTTGCATTACAGAGAGAATTAAGTTATGCTGCAAAAAAAATATCTGCTATCTGAACAGCAAATTTAAAATAAATATATACAAAGAAAGGTCTCTAAAAATATATTTAGCAAACTACTAATACAGGGTTATTGCACTGGTTCTTTAAATAAGAAAATGACAATTTTCTATTGCTCCGTCTACGCACTGAGCTCTGATTTTCCAGACAAATATAAGATAATATGCCACTTGTATAACAAGTCATGGACAATACATTAATAGCAACACCTTGTTACAGTGAACCGTCCCTTTAAGGACTAACCATTCATCACGCAAATTACATATGTATATCCTAACCATAATTTAGGCTGCTTGTATGATTTACCACACCAATTTCACCTCTGTACTGTAGCATGACCTGCAGATTAATTTACTTGTAACAAAAACGGACGCCCTTTTAGAAAAACTTTCAATTACAGCCTATAAATATATTTCATTGTGTGCACCCACGCCGTGCACAGACCTTACAAATACAACATACGTTAACCCATTAATCATACCAGAAACAATTTCATATTTACCAGAGCGTGACAAAAATCCCATACCATCGCACTTTCAAAGCCGTTACTTCACTTGCAAAAACAATATCATATCTTTACATGCCGAACAACAATTATCACTTAAAACTAAAACTGCATATAAATACCACATACTTAAAACATGCTGGTGACTTTAAAATACAGGTATATAAAATAACATGACCAAATATCTTCTAAAAACGTCTGATTTCCCAGCAGAGAAACAGAAGGAAACATTATTACGATACAGACACACAAGTTCATTCCATCTCGCATACCAGAGATTCACTCCCTTTTTCCTTTCTCATAAAAACATCTAATTTCTAGCGTACGACATACATATATATATATAAAAAACACTAGATTAACTTTTCACCATTTCCACAATGCATTTTTTCTTTTTTTCCGAAACCCCACAAAATGGCCACTTTTGCAGGGTTTGAGACAATCATTTTCAAATAATACATTCTGTTCCTGGTCCAAAGTAAATCTGTTACACGCATACCACAGTGAGAACCTACAGACCATCACACATTATGCATCTCAATATACAAAATTTCAGTTTTGTTACTGCAAGCAAACAAAAATAAACTTACAAACGGAGACAGGATTTCTTTTCTCTCTTTTTTTTTCTTTTCTGAGCTATGTGCGCGCTCAGTGGTGGCCCCCCTTCTTTGCCTGCTACATTCTTTAACACAGAGATTTCTCTATTTATCAAACAGCAGTACTTACTGACCGTGTTTTTAAAAAAATATTTCTGTCTTTTGCAGAAACTATTAACTCTTCTTTTCTTTTACCTTATACATGTAATTTTCTCTGTGCATTCTTATCTATGAGCAGTTCCCCTTTCTCAATACAATAATAACATGCACAGCCACTTAATATTTTCTACGCACAGCATAATTTTATATAGCAGCAAAAGCAAGCATCAGATATCAACATGAGCTTCAGGTGGGTAGCAAAACTCTATTATGGGAATGAATATGGGAAACTTCAACACACGTGAGACTTACTCACTTCACTGCCACGTTCGCCCGGGGGAGTTTATCTTAAAAAATCCTCCCGTCGACTGGCATACATATATTACTTGCGCGCTTATCACCGACAGGACTCACAATACCTGTCGTGTCCCAGCACAGGACTGATTACCTGTCTGGAGGGGTATCACAACTGCCGGCAGGACTTTAACCTCCGCAAACCTGTGCTTCAACCACAGGAACCCCTTTAACCTTATATCATATATTATCAACACCTATTACCAGACTAAATTTAGGTTCAAATTCACAGAAAGAAAGCATGGTAAAAGCACTCATACTTACTCCCTGCGAATCCCACTTCTGACACCAAAACTGTTAGGTGTCCCCTTCAGGGGGTAAGTGTCAGTGCAGGCCAAAGCCTGGGGCCTAGTGTACCACCTGAGGCATATGTAGATTACCTGATAAGGGCCCCTTAGAATGACTCAGACCACGCAGCATTATGATCGAAAGCCAATTCTGTTTATTGCACAGTGCAAGCCTTTCTTATAGTGACATACAGGGTTAAGGGGATGACACGTTAGGACCGCGTCATCTTACACAGTTATACAGAGCAATTTACAAGGAAAAACTGGAACATGAGTTTCTCATAACAATATTTACAGTCATAACAAACTACCATCTGCAGAGACAACCGAGTGTCTAAAGCCTCTTGTTTACATTATCTTATTCTATCTTACTTCTAGGCATTAGGCCAGGGTACATTGGCAAGGCCGAATAGCTAAAGAAACTCATAACATGCATATAATTCTCACTGCATAATACCCCAGTATAATAAAGTCTATTCATTACAAAATGGCTGCGAGGAACAAGATGGCTGCGAAGAACAAGATGGCTGCCATCAGGTTCATATTACCCCTAACACTAAGTTAATCCTATTTAAAACTAAATACCTTTAAAATAAACCCTAATATAGCTACAATATAAATAATAATTATATTGTAGCTATTTTAGGATTTATTTTTATTTTACAGGCAACTTTCAATTTATTTTAACTAGGTACAATAGCTATTAAATAGTTATTAACTATTTAATAGCTACCTAGTTAAAATAAAGAGAAATTAACCTGTAAAATAAAAACTAACCTAAGTTACAATTACACCTAACACTACACTATACTTTAACCCCTTAACGACCGAGGACGTGCAGGGTACGTCCTCAAAAAAAAAGGCAGTTAATGCCTGAGAACGTACCCTGCACGTCCTCGGTGTGGAAAGCAGCTGGAAGCGATCCTGTTTGCTTCCAGCTGCTTTCCGGTTATTGCAGTGATGCCTCGATATGGAGGCATCCTGCAATAACCTTTTGAAGCCATCCGATGCAGAGAGAGCCACTCTGTGGCCCTCTCTGCACCGGAGATCGGTGGCTTCCTTCGTTGGTGGGTGGGAGCAGTACCGGGAGGCGGGTGGCGGCCATCGATGGCCCTGGAGATGTGGAGGGGGGCGGGATCGTGGGCGGGGATGCCCGGGGGCGCGCACGGACGCGCGCGCGTGCACGGGGAGGGAGCGGGTGGGAACCGCTACACTACAGAAAAAGGCAATCAGTTAAAAAATTTTTTTTAAAAAATACGATCAATGAGGTGGTGGGGGTTTGTGGTGGGGGGGGTGGGGGGTGTTTGGGGAAGCTACACTACAGAAAAAAAAAACACTAAGAAAAAAAAAAAAAAATCCCTTTTTTGTGCAAGCTGGGTACTGGCAGACAGCTGCCAGTACCCAAGATGGCCCCCAATAAGGCAGATAGGGAAGGGTTACAGAGCTGTTTTGGGGGGGATCAGGGAGGTTGGAGGTTAAGTGGGGTCCTACACAGCAGAAGAATTATTTTTTTATTTTTTTAAAAAACCTAAACCCCCCAAAAAGCTTTTATTTTAGTACTGGCAGACTTTCTGCCAGTACTTAAGATGGCGGGGACAATTGTGGGGTGGGGGAGGGAAGGGAGCTGTTTGGGAGGGATCAGGGGGTCTGATGTGTCAGGTGGGAGGCTGATCTCTACACTAAAGCTAAAATTAACCCTGCAAGCTCCCTACAAACTTCCTAATTAACCCCTTCACTGCTAGCCATAATACACGTGTGATGCGCAGCAGCATTTTGCGGCCTTCTAATTACCAGAAAGCAACGCCAAAGTCATATATATCTGCTATTTCTGAACAAAGGGGATCCCAGAGAAGCATTTACAACCATTTGTGCCATAATTGCACAAGCTGTTTGTAAATGATTTCAGTGAGAAACCTAAAATTGTGAAAAATTTAACGTTTTTTTTTTATTTGATCGCATTTGGCGGTGAAATGGTGGCATGAAATATACCAAAATGGGCCTAGATCAATACTTTGGGTTGTCTACTACACTACACTAAAGCTAAAATTAACCATACAAGCTCCCTACAAGCTCCCTAATTAACCCCTGCACTGCTGGGCATAATACACGTGTGGTGCGCAGCGGCATTTAGCGGCCTTCTAATTACCAAAAAGCAATGCCAAAGCCATATATGTCTGCTATTTATAAACAAAGGGGATCCCAGAGAAGCATTTACAACCATTTGTGCCATAATTGCACAAGCTGTTTGTAAATAATTTCAGTGAGAAACCGAAAGTTTGTGAAAAAATTTGTGAAAAAGTGAACGATTTTTTGTATTTGATCGCATTTGGCGGTGAAATGGTGGCATGAAATATATCAAAATTGGCCTAGATCAATACTTTGGGATGTCTTCTAAAAAAAAATATATACATGTCCATTGATATTCAGGGATTCCTGAACGATATTAGTGTTCCAATGTAACTAGCGCTAATTTTGAAAAAAAGTAGTTTGGAAATAGCAAAATGCTACTTGTATTTATGGCCCTATAGCTTTCAAAAAAAGCAAAGAACATGTAAATATTAGGTATTTCTAAACTCAGGACAAAATTTAGAAACTATTTAGCATGTTTTCTTTTTGGTGGTTGTAGATGTGTAACAGATTTTGGGGGTCAAAGTTAAAAAAAGTGTGTTTTTTTCCATTTTTTCCTCATATTTTATAATTTTTTTTTATAGTAAATTATAAGATATGATGAAAATAATGGTATTTTTAGAAAGTTAATTTAATGGCAAGAAAAACGGTATATAATATGTGTGGGTACAGTAAATGAGTAAGAGGAAAATTACAGCTAAACACAAACACCGCAAAATTGTAAAAATAGCCTTGGTCCCAAACGGACAGAAAATGGAAAAGTGCTGTGGTCATTAAGGGGTTAATAAATTATTCCTATTTAAAACTAAATACTTACCTGTAAAATAAACCCCAACGCCTAGATTTGGAGTTTTGTGTTAGCCGTCAAAACCAGCGTTAGAGGCTCCTAACGCTGGTTTTTACCACCCTCTGGTATTTGGAGTCAGTCAGGAAAGGGTCTAACGCTCACTTTCCAGCCGCGTCTTTTCCATACCGCAGATCCCCCTACGCCATTTGCGTATCCTATCTTTTCAATGGGATCTTCCTAATGCCGGTATTTAGAGTCGTGGCTGAAGTGAGCGTTAGAAATCTAACGACAAAACTCCAGCTGCAGCAAAAAGCCAGGAGTTAAGAGCTTTCTGGGCTAACGCCGGTTCATAAAGCTCTTAACTCCTGTGCTCTAAAGTACACTAACACCCATAAACTACCTATGTACCCCTAAACCGAGGTCCCCCCACATCGCCGCCGCTGTATTAAAATTTTTTAACCCCTAATCTGCCGACCGCACACCGCCGCCACCTACGTTATACTTATGTATAGCCACTTCTGATAACTATAGAACACACTTAAGATAGGCAACAAACATACACTGACAAAAATCAAGTGGGCAAAATGGATCATATCCGTTTATTCGCTAAGCAAACATAATGCAAGTATAACACAAACATTTAGAAGAAACCGGAAGCTCTCTCCTCTCACACTTCCGGCCATAGAGAACCACACCGGAAGTCACATCGCTCTAAACACTTCCGGTCCTTAGAAACTACGACATCAGACAAATACAGTGGAAGTAGAAATAGGGGATAAAGAAACACTAATGGGAGACATTGTGGAACAATCAATTATCACTGCCCCTAAATAATAAAAATTATATTAAATAAGATATAAAAAATCCATAAAAACGAAATAAACATTCGGTGAGATAAGTAATCACTTCCGGTTCACCACTTCTGGTTTGACGTTTTTTGGCGCAAAAGTTTGGCGCCACCAATATAGAGTTGATTGGTCAAGTAAGGGTATATAAGTTCTAGCTCACCAACACCATTTATTAGTCTTGAGAAAGGCCTCCTTGGCAGGCCGAAACGCGTTGACAGATATATGGTGAGTTTTATTCCTACTAATTCTGAAATACCTAAACAGTATTACACTATGTTAGTATTTTTTTATTTATAGGTCTTGAGGAATTTCCAGAGTATCCTTATCTTTTTTCACCATTTTTTACTATTTTTATTTTTTCTATACATCGATCACACTTTTACACATTTTGTATATTTTTATATTTTTACACTTTGGATCTTCAAACATTTTTTAGGACTTCTAACGCTTTTTTAGGATTACAAACAAAGGATCTCCAAAGGACCATTATACTAAATGGACTGAATTCCAGGAACCTCCACACCTCCAACAATGACTTTTTAATCACACCAACTAGTTTGAGTACACACCTGTTGTTCACAAAAGTTTTTTTCATCATTTTTTCAATATTTTCATAAAATAGCTTTTTGCGATTTGTTTTGATATACACATATATGTTTTTGTGGATCACATCCCTATTTCAATTTATTCACATGCTAACTATAACTGCTTTTGTAGATCTCATTTTTGGAGACTGTTTTTAAATATTTTTATATATTTTTTTGATCACAACGTTTACTTCTTTTCATTCAATTTTCTTGGTATATTGGTATTATTGCACTTTTTTCCACACAATTGTTGTGTTTACTATACTAGGGAGGTCACTCACCAGTACAACCTCACCACCATACTTTATATGTGAGACTCACAATATTTTACATTCAGACAGCCATATTCGTTTTTAGATCATTTTTTAGGACACATTTATATGTAATAGGATTTTATCCACATGGATCCATGTACTTAATTGTTTTAACTATATAATATTCTGTGAATTGTACCCAGTTGTTTTTAATTATACGATATTTTGTGCAAATTGTAATAAATATTCTTTGTTAAATACATCATACCCAATTTCTAAGTCTATCCTTATAACACATGATTTCATATAGGATTTTTTTCTAAACATCCAATATATGCTATCCTAACCCAGGGTCTAGCATCAGAACTACAATTATCAATCACATAAGACCCTGCCTATTTTTTGGCGCTCCTATCTATTTATTCTTTCATATTCTATTAACCTAGTGGGCACTTGGGGGACCCACTATAGACAGGAGCAAGAGGTCACCAAACGCAGCGCTGTAGGATACCAATATTTCTAATTCCTACTCCATTCCCCAAAATCTTATAGCAGCCGCAACCTGATATTCACATCTTCCCTTGAGATAACATAATAAGATGAATTTCACAAAATCACTAAGGAGAGAAATTACCCTAGAGATTAATGACACATCAGACCCCATGAATCAGGGCACATCGGGAGCAATAGATTACACAAATATATTTAAGAACTTAGAGAGGCTACTAATCCAAGAAGTCAAATACAAGGCTGAGGTCACATTTCTCAAAAAATGTTTAGAGCTCAATATCATCCCGAAAGGGCTAATAATAAAGAAAGAGTGTGCATTTCAATCCGACAATTCAGATTTCACTAAACAATGGTCTGACATACTCCTAAAAGCATCAGGATCCCTCATGGAAGCTATCATTGAGCATAGAGAAACTATCTTAAAACAGGTAGACACAGAAATCAAGGTGAATGAAGACGAACTAATTGGACCAGAAGGCCACATTACAGAGACGAAAGAAATCGTTGAAAGAAAGGAGAACCTAGAGAAGAAGATCTCCAAAGTCAGAGATGATATCATCAATAAAAAGAGCAGGAAGTTGAATAGAGAACTCAACTTCATTAGGAACAGAGGCAATGACGAGAACAATACCACTGAAGAAACCACACCTCTGGAGAATCCAGACAGTAGAACAGCCACTGAGGAAGAAGGGTGGACCACAGTGAATTATAAAAAGAATAGACCAACTCAGAGATTCCAGGATAAAAGGGATCGATTCAACGAATACGAACCCCACACCCCAAGGGAAAGAAACAATGGATATGAACACAGACAACAAATCCATCACCAGGGGTGGAATACAGAAAGAACCAACCCCGTATACCATAATAGGGGTCAGTGGGTACAACATCGTCGCCCAAGAGGAACCAATTACAACAGAGACAATAGAAGTGAAAACTTCCATTACGACAGGGGGATGAACAACTACAACCCACATAATCAATACCAATACAAAGAGAACTATAACTCTCCAAGATGGAATACAAACGACAGATTCACTTATGGAAACAACCAATACCCACGATGGAGAAATAACGACAGAACCAACTATAGAAGAAACTATGTTCAACACATAGGAGGGAACGTCATTTTGGGTATGAGGAAGAAACTTATACCCCGAATAGATTCAACAAACAACTGAATCAACAAAACCAGGAATATCACTCCTACAACCACTATGACAATAGGAGGGAATATCAGGAGTATAAGAACACACCAAGTATAAATAGAATGAGATCCACTGGCGAGACACAAAGTCGAGTGAACATACAATTAGACCCGAGACCGATGAACACAAGACCGGCCAATAAGACTTCTAATGGAAACACAAACGATGTTTCTATCAGCCAATCGGAATTAAGGTAGGAAAAATCTGATTGGCTGATGGAATCAGCCAATCAGATTCAAGTTCAATCCGATTGGCTGATTGGATCAGCCAATCAGATTGAGCTCGCATTCTATTGGCTGTTCTGATCAGCCAATAGAATGCGAGCTCAATCTGATTGGCTGATTGGATCAGCCAATCAGATTGAACTTGAATCTGATTGGCTGATTTCATCAGCCAATCAGATTTATCCTACCTTAATTCCGATTAGCTGAAAGAAGAGGATGGATCCGCGCCAGAGGTCTTCAAGATCAGCCGCTCGTCATCGGATGGAACAACATAAAAGATGCCGCCTGGATGAAGATGTTTGCCGGTCCGGATGTCCTCTTCTGCCCGGATAGGATGAAGATTTCTTCCCGAAGATGGATTTTTCATTTGCCGCTTGGATCAAGACTTCAGCCGGAGGATGGACGTCACTCTTCAGCCCCCGCTTGGGCTTGGATCAAGACTTCAGAGGCTTGGATCAAGACTTCGGAGGACGGATCGGTGAACCCGGCGTGGTGAAGATAAGGTAGGAAGATCTTCAGGGGCTTAGTGTTAGGTTTATTTAAGGGGGGTTTGGGTTAGATTAGGGATATGTGGGTGGTGGGTTGTAATGTTGGGGGGGTATTGTATGTTTTTTTTTACAGGCAAAAGAGCTGAATTCTTTGGGGCATGCCCCGCAAATGGCCCTTTTCAGGGCTGGTAAGGTAAAAGAGCTTTGAACTTTTTTAATTTAGAATAGGGTAGGGTATTTTTTTATTTTGGGGGGCTTTGTTATTTTATTAGGGGGCTTAGAGTAGGTGTAATTAGTTTAAAATTGTTGTAATTTTTTTCTAATGTTTGTAAATATTTTTTTATTTTTTGTAATTTAGTTCTTTTTTATTTTTTGTACTTTAGTTAGTTTATTTAATTGTATTTATTTGTAGGTATTGCATTTAATTAATTTATTGATAGTGTAGTGTTAGGTTTAATTGTAACTTAGGTTAGGATTTATTTTACAGGTAATTTTGTAATTATTTTAACTATTTTAGCTATTAAATAGTTATTAACTATTTAATAGCTATTGTACCTGGTTAAAATAAATACAAAGTTGCCTGTAAAATAAATATTAATCCTAAAATAGCTACAATATAATTATTATTTATATTGTAGCTATATTAGGGTTTATTTTACAGATAAGTATTTAGCTTTAAATAGGAATAATTTATTTAATAAGAGTTAATTTTTTTCGTTAGATTTAAATTATATTTAATTTAGGGGGTGTTAGTTTTAGGGTTAGACTTAGCTTTAGGGGTTAATCCATTTATTAGAGTAGCAGTGAGGTCCGGTCGGCAGATTAGGGGTTTATAATTGAAGTTAGGTGTCGGCGATGTTATAGAGGGCAGATTAGGGGTTAATACTATTTCTTATTGGGTTATTGAGGTGGGAGTGAGGCGGATTAGGGGTTAATAACTTTATTATAGTAGCGGTGAGGTCCGGTCGGCAGATTAGGGGTTAATTATTGTAGGTAGGTGGAGGCGACGTTGGGGGCGGCAGATTAGGGGTTAATAAATATAATATAGGGGTCGGCGGTGTACGGAGCAGCAGATTAGGGGTTAATAATAAAATGCAGGTGTCAGCGATAGCGGGGGTGGCAGATTAGGGGTTAATAAGTGTAAAGTTAGGGGTGTTTAGACTCTGGGTTCATGTTAGGGTGTTAGGTGCAGACTTAGGAAGTGTTTCCCCATAGGAAACAATGGGGCTGCGTTAGGAGCTGAACGCTGCTTTTTTTTATCAGCTCAAACTGTCCCATTGTTTCCTATGGGGGAATCGTGCACGAGCACGTTTTTGAAGCTGGCCGCGTCCGTAAGCACCGCTGGTATTGAGAGTTGCAGTGGTGGTAAATTATGCTCTACGCTCCTTTTTTGGAGGCTAACGCAGCCATTCTGTGAACTCTAAATACCAGCGGTATTTAAAAGGTGCAGCCAAAAAAAAAGCATGCGTAGCTAACGGACCCCTTCTAACGCAAAACTCCAAATCTAGGCCTAAGATAGCTACAAAGTAATTAATAATTATATTGTAGCTATTTTAGGATTTATATTTATTTTACAGGTAACTTTGTATTTATTTTAGCTAGTTAGAATAGTTATTAAATAGTTATTAACTATTTAATAACTACCTAGCTAAAAGAAATACAAAATTACCTGTAAAATAAATCCTAACCTAAGTTACAATTAAACCTAACACAACACTATCATTAAATTAATTAAATAAATTAGCTACAAATAACTACAATTAAATACAATTAAATAAACTTACTAAAGTACAAAAAATAAAAAAAGCTAAGTTACAAAAATAAAAAAAAATTAGTTTACAAACATTTAAAAAATATTACAACAATTTTAAGCTACTTACACCTAATCTAAGCCCCCTAATAAAATAACAAAGCCCCACAAAATAAAAAAAAATGCCCTACCCTATTCTAAATTAAAAAGTTACCAGCTCTTTTACCCTACCAGCCCTTAAAAGGGCCTTTTTGCGGGGCATGCCCCAAAGAAAACAGCTCTTTTGCCTGTAAAATAAAAATACAACCCCCCCAACATTAAAACCCAGCACCCACATACCCCTAATCTAACCCAAACCCCCCTTAAATAAACCTAACACTACCCCCCTGAAGTTCATCCTACCTTGAGTCCTCTTCAGCCAGCCTACCACCGATGGAACCGAAGAGGAGATCCGGAGTGGCAGAAGTCATCATCCAAGGGGCGCTGAAGAAGTCTTCCATCCGATGAAGTCATCATCCATGCGGCGCTGAAGAGATCTTCCAACCGGGCGATGTCATCTTCCAAGCAGCATCTTCAATCTTCTTTCTTCCAGATCCATCTTCATCCCGCCGACGCGGAACATCCTTCTTCCCCGACGGCCGACGACTGAATGAAGGTTCCTTTAAGGGATGTCATCCAAGATGGCGTCCCTTCAATTCCGATTGGCTGATAGGATTCTATCAGCCAATCGGAATTAAGGTAGGAAAAATCTGATTGGCTGATTGAATCAGCCAATCATATTGACGTTCAATCCGATTGGCTGATCCAATCAGCCAATCAGATTGAGCTCACATTCTATTGGCTGATCGGAACAGCCAATAGAATGCAAGCTCAATCTGATTGGCTGATTGGATCAGCCAATCGGATTGAACTTCAATATGATTGGCTGATAGCATCAGCCAATCAGATTTTTCCTACCTTAATTCCGATTGGCTGATAGAATCCTATCAGCCAATCGGAATTGAAGGGATGCCATCTTGGATGACGTCCCTTAAAGGAATCTTCATCCAGTCGTCGGCCGTCGGGGAAGAAGGATGTTCCGCATCGGCGGGATGAAGATGGATCCGGAAGAAAGAAGATTGAAGATGCCGCTTGGAAGATGACATCGCCCGGTTGGAAGACCTCTTCAGCGCCGCCTGGATGATGACTTCATCGGATGGAAGATTTCTTCAGCGCCCCTTGGATGATGACTTCTGCCGCTCCGGATCTCCTCTTCGGTTCAATCGGTGGTCGGTTGGCTGAAGACGACTCAAGGTAGGATGATCTTCAGGGGGGTAGTGTTAGGTTTATTTAAGGGGGGTTTGGGTTAGATTCGGGGTATGTGGGTGGTGGGTTTTAATGTTGGGGGGGGTTGTATTTTTATTTTACAGGCAAAAGAGCTGTTTTCTTTGTGGCATGCCCCGCAGAAGGCCCTTTTAAGGGCTGGTAAGGTAAAAGAGCTGGTAACTTTTTAATTTAGAATAGGGTAGGGCATTTTTTTATTTTGGGGGGCTTTGTTATTTTATTAGGGGGCTTAGATTAGGTGTAAGTAGCTTAAAATTGTTGTAATATTTGTTAAATGTTTGTAACTTATTTTTTTTATTTTTTGTAACTTAGCTTTTTTATTTTTTGTACTTTAGTTAGTTTATTTAATTGTATTTAATTGTAGTTATTTGTAGGTAATTTATTTAATTAATTTAATGATAGTGTAGTGTTAGGTTTAATTGTAACTTAGGTTAGGATTTATTTTACAGGTAATTTTGTATTTCTTTTAGCTAGGTAGTTAATAACTATTTAATAACTATTCTAACTAGCTAAAATAAATACAAAGTTACCTGTAAAATAAATATAAATCCTAAAATAGCTACAATGTAATTATTAATTACATTGTAGCTATCTTAGGGTTTATTTTACAGGTAAGTATTTAGTTTTAAATAGGAATAATTTATTAAAGTATAGTGTAGTGTTAGGTGTAATTGTAACTTAGGTTAGGATTTATTTTACAGGTAAATGTCTCTTTATTTTAACTAGGTAGCTATTAAATAGTTAATAACTATTTAATAGCTATTGTACCTAGTTAAAATAAATACAAAGTTGCCTGTAAAATAAAAATAAATCCTAAGATAGCTACAATATAATTATTATTTATATTGTAGCTATATTGGGGTTTATTTTAAAGGTAAGTATTTAGTTTTAAATAGGATTCATTTAGTTAATAAGAGTTAAATTTATTTAGATGTATTTAATTAATATTTAAGTTAGGGGGGTGTTAGGGTTAGGGTTAGACTTAGGTTTAGGGGTTAATAATTTTATTACCATGGGGGCGGTGTAGGGGGGCAGGATAGGGGTTAATAAATGTAATTATAGGTGGCGACGGTGTAGGGGGGGCAGATTAGGGGTTAATAAGCTTAATATAGGTTGCGGCGGGGTCCGGGAGCGGTGGTTTAGGGGTTAAACTATTTATTTAGTTGCGGCGGGGTCCGGGATCGGCAGGATAGGGGTTAATAACTTAATTATAGGTGGGGGCGGTATAGGGGGGGCAGGGTAGGGGTTACTAGGTATAATGTAGGTGGCGGTGGGGTCCGGGAGCGGCAGTTTAGGGGTTAATACATATATTATAGTTGCGGCAGGGACAGGGAGTGGCGGTTTAGGGGTTAATCAGTTTATTAGCGTGGCGGTGGTCTCCGGGAGCGGCGGTTTAGGGGGTAATAAGTTTATTATAGTTGCGGCGGGGTCCGGGAGCGGCAGTTTAGGGGTTAACATATTTAGTATAGCTTGCGGTGGGCTCCGAGAGCAGCGGTTTAAGGGGTAAACACTTTATTTAGTTGCGGCGGTGTAGGGGGGGGCAGATTAGGAGTGTTTAGACTCGGGGTACATGTTAGGGTGTTAGGTGTAGACAGCTCCCATAGGAATGAATGGGATGTCTGGCAGCAGCGAACATGAACTTTCGCTATGGTCAGACTCCCATTCATTCCTATGGGATCCGCCGCCTCCAAGGTGGCGGTTTGTAAACCAGGTACGCTGGGCCGGAAAAGTGCCGAGCGTACCTGCTAGTTTTTTGATAACTACCAAAAGTAGTCAGATTGTGCCGCACTTGTGTGCGGAACATCTGGAGTGACGTAAGAATCGATCTGTGTCGGACTGAGTCCGGCGGATCGAAGCTTACATCACTAAATTCTACTTTTGCCGGTATCTAGGGCTTGATAACTAAGGCGAATCAGCCTCGCCTCAAATACGCTGCGGATTTCCAGCGTATTTGAGGTAGACACGTTGATAACTACCCCTCTATGCCTGTGTGTAAACACTGATAAGGGGGGTGGAGTTGGCTTCTCCAGGCAGCTTAGCTATGTAATTCATTTTGCTTATTTTTGAAAATTATTTTAAAATACTTGCCAGCAATTTTTTAATTAATTAGATCATTTAGGATATGCACAGATCTCAACCTGTTTTCTGTCCATTTAAAGGGACAGTAAAATCAACATTACATTTTAATGATTTAGATAGAGCATACAGTTTTTAAAAATATTACTATTTAATACCATTATTACATTTTCCTCACTCTTTTTATATGCACACTTTCTGGGGCACCAGCTCCTACTGAGCATATGCAAGAGTTCACAGTATATAGGTGTATGCGCTTGTGAACAGTACACACACTTTCAGTTTCTTTGCCCCCTCACATACAGGGAAAAATTGGATGATGGAGAAAAATACACTTCACTGCACAAAAACTACACAGGGGACTACTTAAAACCCATCAAGAAATATCTAAACACATCCCCTGGACTCCCGAACCAAACTCCAAACCTCTATGACTATGATTATGACACAATATGAACCCTCCCATGGCCCAGGGTAACTTCACTTGGGCCAACTCAGCCTAGATTTGCCACCTCAGCCATGTTTTACTGGACAGCTATGACTATGAGTTACATATGTTGCAGAGTCTAAGGGGTCGATTTATCAAAGGCTTAACCTGCCTTCGCCCACCACGACTGCAGGTTCTCACAAGAGAACCTGCAGGCAGTATTTATCAAGCAACGGTCATCAGACCTCTTAGGTGGAGAATTTCAATCTCCCCAGTCTCGTCCGACCGGGGAGTTTGACAGATCCTGCCCGCTCATGATTGGCTGTGTGTGAGCAGGGGGCGGCTTTGCACAAGAGTGCAAAATAGCGCTCTTGTGCAATGCTGAATTCTGGCAGTAGAATTCAGCCCTCCAGAGGCAAGCTGCGGCAGACAGGGGCGCATATGTATGCCCCTGTCCACTATTGCTTGATAAATCGAGCCCTAAGTTTTCATGTCCCTCATTTTAGCATATCTAAGAAATATCAGTCCTAGATCAACCCTGCCCCATGCCATGTCACTTCATCCCCA